>NW_027133477.1:0-81348 GCF_026122565.2 Emydura macquarii macquarii
TATGTGGCAGGCCTCATGCCTTCACCTGTCCTGGGGTGGGATCCCACAATTCTCCCGCTCGTAGGCCATGTCTCTGGGGTACAGGCCCAGGTGCCACCCAAGCACTTCCCTTCACGAGCTGTGGTCAGTGGTGCCTTCTTAAACCAAAGCACTCTTTAATCTCAGTAGCAAGAGCACAGCATAGCTTCTTACCTAAAGCTTCCCATCCTGTAGGACCTGCCTGTATCTCTGTGTCTTCTCTGTACAGCTCTCTGACAACTCACCCTCTCCTCCCTACAGTCACTTTTTAACTATTCCAGCTTTTAGATCATTCTGTTCCCAGTCTGGGCAGAAGAGCTGCCTACTTTGGCTGAAACCCAGATTTATCTTCACAACGACTAGATCAAATATTGTTTCTTAAACTCCTGACTTTTGAAGCAGGGGGTGTTCTCTGGAGCTATTGTGTTGCCTGCCTGCTAGTTTCTCCAACAGCCCTGTTGTGGAACTAAACCAGCAGATACAGCTACACATTCCTATACAATCAGACAGTAAATATTTCCCATGACTCACTCGTATAGTCACATACAGGATTCAAAAGTTACTACAGCTCAGCCCTCTCACATCCTTCCTGTCCTCTGTAGCTGGCTTGAACTCACCATAGTGTTGGGCAGTTGCTGCCTGTGGTTTCATTGAGTAGGAAGGAAAAGGGACATTGTTTAAAAGCATCAAGCAAAGAAAATGTACAATACAACAAGGTAGCAGGTGACACTTGCCATGATTCACTAGAATCTCCTGAATCTTTTTCGGCAGTAATTTGGGAGACTTTCCAGAAACAAGCCAAAGGGACTGGCCGTCTATGACTAATGCACTCCCAGTGGCAGGGGGGTGAACTTTTGACTGCTGGTAGCACTACCATTAGTTTAGACCATCTTCAACAGATGATTCTGGGAACTGCCTCATCACATGTTGCCACTGAACAAAGTCAATGAGATGAAAGGATATTTATCTGTCAACAGTTAACACAATAACATCCATCTAGTCCCTTCTCTAGATTCTCTCCGTTGGTCTAGGCACGTGTACTGCAAGACTGGGCAGTGAGACCTGGAGAGCAGCAAAGAGCTGGGTTTACTGCACCGCATGGCCTGACTGCTCATTCTTATCTGTAGGGCAAGAGTCTCCACTGCCCTCAAATATCCCCCTGCTCTCGATCAAGTCTCCTGCTAACAAATCGGTGAGACTCCCACCCCACCCCGCCTTGCATGCAGTGGGAAATGGAACCCACCACCCCATGTCTGCTCTGGAGCCCTCTGGTGAATGCATTTGAAATATAGACATTCGGACTTGCTAGGAAATTGTGCCACAGCTCAGTAGGAAATTGCTGGTGCCCTCATTCCTTGGTAGAAGGGGGCAATGGCTTCTGATCAATGTGCCTTTTAATGGAAAAGGAGTTCATGGAGACATGCATTATGTTCCCAAATCACTTTGAGCTGTATGGAGCACACCTCGGAGAAAGCAGCACATATCCGAAATGCCATACATGCTAGGAATTTCACAAGCTCCGAGGCTCAGGTGCTGAGAATCAGGTGAGGGGAACATTATTTAGGCAGCCTTTGGTCTGTAGATGGAAGAATAAAGTTTTCTGGGGAATGGTGAAGGGGTGAAAGTAGAAAGCTCCTTTTAAGACTTAACCCTGCGTGGTGCTGAGCATCTTCAACTCCAATTAAAATCAACAGGTATTGAAGACAATCCGGCCCAGATCCTCAAAGTATTTGGGCACCTAATGCCTATTAATTTCAGTGGGAGTAAAGTACCTATATATCTTTGAGGATCTAGGCCTCAGTGCCTTGCAGAATCACACAGACCTGCAGTAATTTCAGGTCTCAGGCTGTGTGCTCACTAAGATCAATAGCGGAAGCAATGAGATGTGTGGCTGGATTGCCACAATTCACAGGATTTAAAGTATCAGCTGAGCTATAATAGTTATAGACGAGCAGCTCACTTATAAGGCAACTTTGCAGGGCAATGGGGTGGACTTAAGCTTGTTTGTGGCACCTTAACTCCGCATGTACATACTTCTAAAAGTTTTGGGGGTTGTTTTTTTGTTTGTTTTGTTTTAATTTCACCTCCACTGAGAATGTCCTCTCTTTCCATCATTTGGATTTTGTTTTAAATTAGCAAAGTGATTATAAGGTTTGCTTTACTTACACCACTGATGTATTGGTACCCTGAAAGGTCCTAATGACTGCCACCAGATGAGTCCTTGATTCAAAGAATCACAGACCTAGTTAAAGTCAATGTGGGTGCCAAGGACTCAGCTGAAGGAATGACTAAGCTTTTTTCTGTACAACAGACAGCTACAAAACAATGGGGGGATGGTCTGAGGTCCACGGTGGATGAGAACTGAGCTGTGTGGGCCGAGGGCGTTCCCTGATTGCAAACAAAAGAGCTAGGACGTTGGTTTTGCAGCCTGTCTGTGTCAGAGGCATAAGAACATAAGAATGGCTATACTGGGTCAGACCAATGGTTCATCTAACCCAGTAGCCTGTCTTCTGACAGTGGCCAATGCCAGGTGCTTCAGAGGGAATGAACAGAACAGGCAATCATCAAGTTATCCATCATGTCATCCACTCCCCGTTTCTGGCAGTCAGAGGCTAGGGACATCCAGAGCATGGGGTGGCATCCCTGACCATCTTGGCTAATAGTCATTGATGGACCTATCCTCCATGAATTTATCTAATTCTTTTTTGAACCCCATTATAGTTTTGGCCTTCACAACATGACCTGGCAACAAGATCCACAGACTGACTGCGTGTTGTTTAAAGAAATACTTCCTGTTATTTGTTTTAAATCCGTTGCCTATTAATTTCATTGAATGACTCCAGGTTCTTGTGTTATGTGAAGGAGTAAATAACACTTCCCTATTCACTTTTGCCACACCATTCATGATTTTATAGACCTCTATCATATCCCCTTTAGTCACCTCTTTTCCGAGCTGAGAAGTCCCAGTCTTTTTAATCTCTCCTTGTATGGAAGCTGTTCTATACTGTTAAATCATTTTTGTTGTCCCTGTACTTTTTTCAATTCTAATATATCTTTTTTGAGAAGCGGCAACCATAACTGCATACAATATTCAAGGTATGGGCATAGCATGGATTTGTATAGTGGCATTATGATATTCTCGGTCTTAGTATCTATCCCTTTCCTAATGGTTCCTAACATCCAGTTAGTTTTTCTGACTGCCGCTGCACATTGAGCAGATGTTTTCGAAGAACTATCCACAATGACTCCAAGATCTCTTTCTTGAGTGGTAACAGCTCATTTCAACTGCATCACTTTGTATGTATAGTTGGGATTATATTTTCCAACATGCATTACTTTGCATTTATCCACATTGAATTTCATCTGCTATTTTGTTGCCCAATCACCCAGATTTATGAGCTCCTTGTGTAACTCTTGGCAGTGGGCTTTGGACTTAACTATCTTGAGTAATTTTGTATCACCTGCAAATTTTGCCACTTCACTGTTTATCCCTTTTTCCAGATGATTTATGAATACAGTAGAACCTCAGAGTTACAAACACCAGAGTTACAAACTGACAGGTCAACCACAAACCTCATTTGGAACCAGAAATACACAATCAGGCAGCAGAAGAGACAAAACAAAAAGCAAATACAGCACAATGCTGTGTTAAACGTAAACTACTAAAAATAAAGGGAAAGTTTAAAAAAAAAAGATTTGACAAGGTAAGGAAACTGTTTTTGTGCTTGTTTCATTTATATTAAGATGGTTAAAAGAAGCATTTTTCTTCTGCAAAGTAAAGTTTCAAAGCTGTATTAAGTCAATGTTCGGTTCTAAACTTTTGAAAGGACAACCATACTGTTTTAAAGTTCAGAGTTATGAACATTTAAGAGTTCGAGGTATTCATAATTCTGAGGTTCTACTGGTATGTTGAATAGCACTGGTCCCAGTACAGATCTCTGAGGGACACCACGATTTAGTCTTCTCTATTTTGAAAACGGACCTTTTATTCCTCCCCTTTGTTTCCTATCTTTTAACCAGCTACTGATCCACGGGAGGACCGTCCCTCTTATCCTATAACTGCTTACTTTGCTAAAGAGCCTTTGGTGAGGGACTTTGCCAAAGGCTACTGAAAGTCCAAGTACACTATATCCACTGGATCACCCTGGTCCACATGTTTGTTGATCCCCTCAGAGACCGTTAGTAGATTGGTGAGGCATGATTTCCCATTACAAAAGCCGTGCTGACTTTTCCCCAACAAATGGTGTTCATCTATGTGTTTGAGAATTCTGTTCTTTACTAAGAAGAAGGGGTTGTGAGGATGACCCTGAAAGGAAGCAGAGAGACAAAGCTTCTTGAGCACAGGGCTCACTAGAGCAGCAGACTTGGGGAATCAGAGCAAAGAAACTGCTTGCTGTTGTTTTTTCCTACTGTGTTCAGGGAAACAGGACTTTGGGGACAGTTCTTATAAACAAGGTTACACCAAAGAATAGACTTGACTCATACCATCCATTTCTCCTCCTAATGGAAACAGCCCTGCAAGGTCCCAAACATTGGCTAACCAAAGGGGCCAATTAACAAACTTAATTTGATCTGAAGTTTTCCCTTTGGAATTACAATGGGCCAGCAATATACTGATGTAAATCAGAGTAACTCCATTACTTCAGATTTACACTAGTGAAAATGAAAGCAGAATCTGGCTCTTCCCTGTACACACAGGGCCTAAACCAAAGGCCATTGAAGTCAATGGAGAGACTTCAGTGGGGTTTGGATCAGGCTCACAGGGACCACTGACTGTGAGGTAGGGAAAGCGGCTGGGTCCCCTCTTACTGGGATCTCCTTCAACTGAGATTTCATAGTAAGGGATGAAACTGGGAGCTTCACTGATATAGCTATCCAATATGGAGACCTGCCCAGCCCCAGTCCACCTCTGGAAGCCAGTCCCTGACACCCGGGAGGCACCAAGCCCCACGTAAAACCTGGGAAGGCTTACCAGGGTGAGATAGGAATCTTTTCTTTGGTTGTTTTTTTGGTTTGGTTGGTCAGGAATTGAAAGAGGGATCTGGATCCCCATGGCATTACAAGTATAACACTTTATTTCATAAGGAAAGATACTTTAAAAGGTCTAGAGCATGTCAGTTAACAGGAAATAACCTTACTCATCAAAGTCAGGGAGCTCCTCCCCTCTGACCCATTTCCCTTCCTGATTAGCATCTGAAGTGGAGAGAAGACCAAAGGGAAGAATTAGGCTGTATGAAAAAGGGGTGTTGGGGATGGGAGTATTTCTAAGTAGACTTTACTCCTGGGCTTCTTGTACTGATTTCCCTGCTTTCATCCTAACCCCTTGCTACCCCAGACACTGCAGGCGCAGCAATGGGCATTACTTTGTCAGGAGAGGATGGCGTTGTGAATTCAGGCATCTTTAACTATTAAACAGTGGTTTCAGACCCCTTTCATTAGGATGATCATTTCAATAAGCTTCCATACACTGTTTTTTTTTTTAAACATGTGCGCGCACATGCACGCACACACACACAAAACATACCAGTTATTCTCTGCTTGTCTTCTCTCCTGCTCCTAGCCTCCTGCAACACCCGTTGCTGCCTCCCCTTCTAAAAGAGGAATAGAGGAAACAAGAGCTGTGATATTACTTGGGATTGATGCAGGCTTAGCACAAAGCTACCTTGCTGTGTCACCTCCCAGGGAACCAGGGGTTCAGAGATACACCAACCCAGTGAGGATCAGCACAGGGCATTGCTCTTTGAGTGTCACCACCCAGGAACAAAGTGATCAGAGATGAACAAAGCCAGCTGGGAATCTGCAGGGGACATTCTCAGTTTTGTACTATCTTCTGTCAACTTCCTACCTTTCCCTTAGTCTGGACTGTGGAGGCAGAGGGGCTTGTCTACAGTTACAGCGCTGCGGCAGCGCAACTGTACCAGTGCTCTGTAGTACTTAGTGAAGATGCTACCTAAACTGATGGAAGAGCTTCTCCCATTGGCGTAGGTTCTTCACCTTCCCAAGAGGTGGTAGTTATGTCAATGGGAGAAGCCCTCCCATCAACATAGGGCTGTCTACACCAGGGGTTAGGTCAGTATAACTATGTCGCTCAGGGGTGTATTTTCCACACCCCTGAGCGACATAGTTATACCAACATAAGTTGGTAGTGTAGCCCACGCCTTAGCCTGTTCTATACTACAGAGCTAGGTCAACACAAGGCAACCTACGTCCACCTAGCTATATAGAATCATAGAGTTGGAACGGACCTCAGGAGGTCATCTAGTCCAACCCTCTGCTCAAAGCAGGACTAACCTCAGCTAAATAATCCCAGCAAGGGTTTTGTCAAGCCGCATCTTAAAAACCTCTAAAGATGGAGATTCCACCACCTCCCTAGGTAACCCATTCCAGTGCTTCACCACCCTCCCAGTGAAAAACTTTTTCCTAATGTCCAACCTAGATCACCCCCACTGTAACTTGAGACCGTTGCTCCTTGTTCTGTCATCTGCCACCACTGAGAACAGCCTAGATCCATCCTCCATGGAACCCCCTTTCAGGTAGTTAAAGGCTGCTATCAAATCCCCCCTCATTCTTCTCTTTTGCAGACTAAACAAGCCTAGTTCCTTCAGCCTCTCCTCATAAGTCCTGTGCTCCAGCCCCCGAATCATTTTTGTTGCCCTCTGCTGGACTATCTCCAACTTGTCCACATCCTTTTTGTATTGGGGGGCCCAAAACTGGACACAATACTCCAAATGCGGCCTCCCCAATGCCGAATAGAGGGGAATAATCACTTCCCGCCATCTGCTGGCAATGCTCCTACTAATGCAGCCCAATATGCTATTAGCCTTCTTGGCAACCAGGGCACACTGCTGACTCATATCCAGCTTCTTATCCACTGTTACCCCCATGTCCTTTTCTGCAGAACTGCTGCCTAGCTCGTTGGTCCCCAGTCTGTAGCTGTGCATGGGATTCTTCTGTCCTAAGTGCAGGACTCTGCACTTGTCCTTGTTGAACCTCATCAGATTTCTTTTGGCCCAATCCTCCAGTTTGTTTAGGTCCTTCTGTATCCTATCCCTACCTTCCAGAGTATTTACCACTCCCCCTAGCTTAGTGTCATCTGCAAACTTGCTGAGGGTGCAATCTACTCCATCCTCCAGATCATTAATGAAGATGCTGAACAAAACCGGCCCCAAGACCGACCCCTGGGGCACTCCGCTTGTGACTGGCTGCCAGCTAGACATGGAGCCATTGATCACTACTCGTTGAGCTCTATGCTCTATCCATTTTATAGTCCATTCATCCAACCCATACTTCTTTAACTTGCTGATAGGAATACTGTGAGAGACCGTATCAAAATATAAATAAAATAAGTAAATAACTAAAATAAATATATAATATAAAATAAATATATAAGTGTCTATACTAAAATTTCACTCCCACCGACGTAACTGCCCCGCTATGCCAACTTAATAACTCCACCTCCACGAAAGTCAATGCCAATGTAGTTAGGTCAATATAGTGTCAGTGTAGACACTGCGTTGCTTACATCAACTGTTCCTGGCTTTCAGGAGTCCCACAATGACAGTACAATCGATACCTGGCGAGGACGTGCACCACCGACACAAGGAGCAAAGTGTAGACACGCTCAAGCTATGTAATTACCACTGACATACGTTAGGGTGACTTAATTTTATAGTGTAGACATGGCCTTAATTGGGCAGGAGCATCACCTCTCAGGAAGCAAGACACAGAGATACACAGAGACAGCAGAAATCTGCAGGGGACAATTCTGTTTCCCTAGAACATGGGCACAAGCAAAAAGCAGTAGGCGGTAACTATCTCTTTGGAAGTCAACTTAAAGAGAATGGTTCTCCCTCTTCCACCTGGGTGCTTGAACCGCCTCTGGAAACTATTTTAAAGTCAGGGCTTCTATCTCACAACAGTCTCACTACTACTTACTAGAAAAATGCTGGTATTACTTGCTTCTAGTTTAAAAGTGAGACAATGGCATCTGAGCAGTGAGCCTTATAATGGGAAAGAAGTTCTGCTGCTAGAGAAGTGTGATTTCAGGAGTGTCATACTCACAAATGACTGCCAGCTGAATATCTGCGCCTGGCCTAGGAGAAAGCAGCACACATTAGAATATGCCATCTGTGCTTTGAGTCTCACAGACATGACTTCTGGCTCTGAGGTGCAAATGAAGGAGGGAATATTTTTCATGCAGCTTTTGGCTTGTGGATGGAGGAATGAGGATTTTTAAGGCAGGGGTGCAGGAGATACTATAGACTACCCAGACCTTCCTACCATCAGCTCTCACATGCACTGTCTCCTGCATGATGGCATATCTTCCAACCTTCCTGCTTGTAGCAGGATTGTCCTACATGAGGGAATCTCTTGCCTACTCTTCTTTTTATTTCCCACATGGCCAGTCCATCGGCACCTGTCCCCATGCACTTACTGTTCTATCTTCCTCAGTTCCACCTTCAGCTTCTATGAATCCATGACTGCAGAATGAAACTTACTTGACTTTTGTAAGTTTCACTCTGCAGGGAGGTGCTGCACAGCTGACAGCCCTTGACAAGAGGAGAAGGATGCTGAGGGCTCTACAGGGCACCATTCACTAGGAGCAGATGATAGTTAGCAGAGAACTCACTCTGTGTGTGAAAATGATAGTTCCTGACCCCTATAAGTGCAGTGAGCAGGGTAAGCAACTTCTCTCCTTGGTGGAAGGGGGTGAGGTCTGTCCCTTTCCCATATTGGGAAGCTTCTGAAGTGTTTCCTTTGCAGGTGGGCCTGGGGCATTCCAAGGAGCTGGGAAGCCTTGAATACCGCCCTGCAGCACCCACGTTGCACGTGAGCCTACCTCTTGGGGTGGACATTTTCTGCTCAGAACTAAGCATACTAACAAGTCGGCTACATAACAGTGCAATATTTAAAATGGTCACTAATATAAAGTGTGAACTAATATAGTTCAGTCATCCCTCGTTGCAGGTAAGGGTGCTTACTCTGCACAGCTCTGACCCCTACCTTAGTGAAAGGTGGGGTGGGAATGGAATCTGCTGTTCAGTGAATGCTTGCTGTGGGGATGGAAAAGGGATTGGGTGTTCCCACTTGATTTCATCGTAAGGAGAGAAGCGCCTTGTTGAGCAAGAAATGTATGTTACCTCCTGGATGGAGGGGGTGGCTCCCAGTTCCCCTGTCTCCTCTTCTCCCTAGCATCTGAAACAGAGAGCAGATACAATGCTTAAGAGCAGGTGTTAGTGTGCAGTGTCATCACAAGAGACAATTGCACTGGGATTAGTGAGGCGTTTTTGGAAGTGCTCCATTCCTCATTTCTTTGCCGCATTCCCTGCTTACATTTGAGCTTTCTACTCTTCTGACCTTGAGGGGACAGCCTAGATTTTGCATCTCTAGTGACTGGGTGGGACTGAGCGCTTGCCACTGATTTTAAATGCCTTTAACTACAATGATCATTACAGTAAATATTAATTTGCTATTCTGTGCAGGTTCTCTCTCCTCCTGCACCTCTCTTGAAGCTCCCATTAGTGCCTGTCAGCCTCTCGCTGCCTCCCTGTCTAAGAAACAAACGTGAATTCATCCAAATATAAGAAATACAACTGTGAAATCAGCCACAGTCACCTAGATCATCTTGCTTCTCCCAGGTGATCAGAGAGGTACAAATCCATAGGCGATATTTGTCTCCCATAACAATTTCACCTTGATCCGAGAGCATCAGTGGTAAATGTCTCTCTGGTGACTCTATTCCTGTTTTTCTAGGGAATCTCACCTCATGGTAGGGGATCTCCTGGAAAACCTACTGAAAGTATTTGTGGGAAGGGATAAAGGAGCCTGACCTGTGACTTCCAGTGGGGATTTGATCCACCACCATTTCTAGGAGCTGGCATTTAATATAACAAAGACCTGATTCCCTGCCCCTTCCCTGGGGAAATACCAGCGGGTGAGGGGCAGAAACTGCTGCAATAGCCTTCCTTGTGGAGAATCACCCCATCAGGGTGGAGGAGCAGGGTTTGCAGCAGTTCAGCCTCCAAATCCCTAGGTCCTCTAAGATCTCAGCAGCTCATGGAGTATCTGCAATGCCAGGGTCCCCAGCAGCTCTCCCTGACCTGCCACCAGGGCTGGGCTTCCCCATATGTGGCTCCCCTGACACCCTCCTTAAAGCAGGATTGCCCAGCCTGGGAATATAAATGTAGTAAAAGAGCTGCTGGCCACATTAACCTTCTCTTGGGTTTTTCATGAGGCTTGAGGATGGGAGGGAAATTATGGGCAGCCTCACATTGCTGCCCCTGGCCTGTCCTCCATAACGGCGTATCCCCAGCCCCCAGCGGGGGCTGTGCAGGGCCTGGGCAGGGCAGGCAGTGCTGCTGAAGCTGATCATATGGGCAATATTCCCATCTCCGACGGTCTGTCCCAGCACAGATAAAGGCAAAATGCAATCTTGCTTATATTGGGTTACAGAGCTCAGCCCCCACAGTAATTCCCAGCACCTTCTCCACTCCATCCTCATCCATCACCTCAGGGTGGTAAGAAACTGACCTGCAGCCTCTGTAACTAATACTCCTGCACCCAGAAGTGAGAACGCCCCAGGCCTGCAGCCAGATTGTGTGATAAGTTCAGTGCTGGTGAACAGGCTGGACTGAGACCCCTGTTCCTCCACTCAGCAACTACAGCAGAGGCAGCCCCAGCGCAAGCTTGCCACACAAGGAAGGAAAAAATATTAGATAGAAAAATGTGAATGAACATGGGTCCTTTAAGAAGAGTTTATTAGATGACTGTGGACTCATGGCTTTTTGGTTAAGAAAGAGGACAAGTTTGGCCTATCCTGGTTCAGGGGCAAAGTGAAGGCAACAATTAAAAATAAAAAAGCAATATGTAAAAAATGGAAAAAGTCACCAGCCTGCAAGTCCCACCCTGAGTTTCTGTGTATAGCTGCAGCCCTTGTCCAGCAGCTCTGACCCCAGCAGCTTATTAGCAGCACTCTAGTCACACTCTGGCTTCCACCAGCCATGGTTACGACTTGTGGGGTGACCCCAACACACTCCCAGTCCCAAATTTTCCCAAGAACATGTGTTCTGCATTGTCCAACCCTCCCATGGTCAGTTCAGTTATTAAAGGTCCTTTGACCCTGTAAGGGGTGAATATTCAACAGTTAAAACAGTTCAAAATGCTGTCTAGTAGCTAAAACTTAACAAGTTATACATGGTTTAAGGTAAAATCCTTACCACATGTTCAGCCACAGGGCTGACCAAATTCTCAAGTCAGGATCTCCACCCCCAAAGTTGGTTCCTTTGTTTTCTTGGGTGAAAGAGAGAGAGAGAAATAACCTGGGGTGGTTTTGCCCCTCACTTTTCTAGTCCAGTCAGCCTTTGAAATGCATTTTCCTGAGTGTGACAGAGTGGGCTTACCCTACACTGAAAGAGTTAAACCCATGCTATGAGCGACAAAAGTCCCATCCCGCAAACTATGCTGAGCATGCGCCAACTGCTGCCTCATTATAAAAGGGAGCAGCCCAGCTCATTCCAGGCAGACCACTGAGGAGAAAGGATGCTTGGTGGAGGTTTTAAGCAGGAAGCCATGTCAGCCCCCAGCTGAGGGAACCAGAGGCCCCAGAGCCCCTAACGGAGACCTGCTGCCCATGGCCAACTGTTTAGAGTCTGATGTCCAGGGAGCTACTGATGCCAGGGAACCTGAAGGCTCTGATGAGACATGGATGACAGCATCAGGAGGCACAATAGGAAGTAGCCCCGGGAGATGGAGTGAGTTGTATCTCCTTCTGACATAGGTCAGTGTGTTGTGGTAGGATCCCTGCTGACCAGGGTGGTGACCATCCCAGTCATGGATGGGGCCCTGGGCTGGGATGTGGTGGAGTTGGGTGGACCATGTCTCCCTATCCTATGGCCATGCCCCTTGGGTGACAGCAGCCCCTACCTGAGCTGCAGAGGTGTGTAAACCCCTGCCATAGCTATAGACTACTTACTGCCTCACCCTGCCTGAGGGATTGGGCTATATAAACCATTGACTCTGGCCACTAGGCCTTAGAGCCCTGATCCAAGAGCAGCTATTGACTCAGACTTTAAGGTCAGAAGAGACCATTATGATCATCTAGTCTGACCTCCTGCACATTGCAGGCACAGAACCTCATCCACCCACTCCTGTAATAGACAGTAACACAGTCCTGGTCCTCAAACCATGGTTTAAAGACTTCAAGGTGCAGAGAATCCACCAGCAAGTGATCCGTGCCACAGGCTGCAGAGGAAAGTAAAAAACACTCTGGCCATCAGGCTGCACGGCCCTGACCAGAGGGCAGCTATTGACTCTGGCCACCAGGCTGCATGGCCCCAGTCCTAAGGGTGGTCACCCCTCAGATCCTTAACTCATATGGCTGGGAGGAGGCCAGTCTAGTAGACTGTGTGTGGGGGGACACCCTACTCCTCCCTTCCCCTTCAAACCTACCCACCAGGTGGCAGGATAGATGGATGGATGGGGTGGGCTTACCCCGTGACAGTTGGATGTTAGGAAAAACTACCCACCATTTACATGGAATCCAACTTTGAAGTAGCGTAGCTATTTCTAGCTTTTTTTTCAGTGCACTGAACCCTCAGAGTTACAAACAAATCAGTCAACCACACACTTCCTTTGGAGCCGGAAGTAGGCAATCAGGCAGCAGCAGAGACAAAAAAGAAAGCAAATACAGCACAGTGCTGTGTTAAAAGTAAACTGCTAAGAAAAGAAAGGGAAAGTTAAACAAAAAAGATTTGAGAAGGTAAGGAAACTATTTCTGTGCTTGTTTCTTTTAAATTAAGTTGGTTGAAAGCAGCATTTTTCTTCTGCATTGTAAAGCTTCAAAACTGTAT
This sequence comes from Emydura macquarii macquarii, assembly GCF_026122565.2. Taxonomy (NCBI): domain Eukaryota; kingdom Metazoa; phylum Chordata; order Testudines; family Chelidae; genus Emydura; species Emydura macquarii. The sequence goes on from NW_027133477.1 coordinate 12,867, forward strand.
TAAGACAATCTTCAGCTTTAAACTTTTGAAAGAAGAACCATAGCGTTTTGTTCAGCGTTAAGAACATCTGAGGGACGAACAACCTCCCTGCCTGAGGTGCTCCTAACGCTGAGGTTCGACTGTAATTATTTACTCACCCTCGTCTAACTATTATGTCAACAGAACACCAGCGCCAGAGTAAAGGAAGACGAGAGAAGTGGGTGGCACTCCCAGGCTTTCCTACCCTAATCATGCCATGGGCTGTGTTGTTGAGGGTGACAAGCAGGCTGTTTATTGCCAGCCCCCAGCACGGTAAAAGCGTGGGGCAGGCCCCCAACGGCAGGAGACTCACTTACAAACCAGGGCAGGGGGGCTCCTGTCAGTCACCCGCCCCCGGAGCGGATCCGGCCCTGGGGGCTCACGGGCCGGCAGCCACTCGCCCTGGGCTTTCCGGGGCCAGGTGGAGCCTCGCCTACTACTAGCCACAGCGCCCGGGGAGGCGGCGCGGCAGATCCGCTTGCAGGCTACAGGCGCGAGTTGGCAGCAGGCCCCGCCGTGGCCGAGCCAGCCCGGCCCGCTGGCGCCGAGCTCAGCCTGGGCCGGGGTTAAAGGCGCCCGCGGAGGAGGCGGCTCGCTAGGCGGCGGGTGGAACCGTCGCTCCCCGGGGGCGGGGCGGAGCGCGGCGCGGCGGCCATGGGGAGACGCGGCCGGGGTGTCAGGCGGGCCTCGCTACTGGCGGAGCGGGCGGCCCCCGGGCGCGGGGCGATTCCCGCGCGCCGGATCCGTGTGCCCAGGCCGGGGCGGCCCAGGCCCTGGAGCCGGGGCCAGACGAGCGGGCCGGCCGGGGAGCGGGCTGCGCACGGGTAGGGGGGCCCAGACTGGCTCACAGGCCGCGGGGCCGGGCAACTGCCTGGGAACGGGGGGCAGGTGCTTGGAACTGGGGTGCCCTGGAGAACGGGGAGGGGGTGGGACAAGGGGACAACCTAGGGAAGGGGGGCTGGAGGGTGGCAGGAGTGCCCTAGGGAATGGGGGGGCAGTCAGGTGCTTGGGGCTGAGGGGAACAGGGAGTGTCATGGGGAATGGAAGGCTTGGGCGGGACAGGGGGCACCCTAGGGAATGGAGGGTTAGCCAGGTGCTTGGGACTGGAGTGGGGGGCACCCTGGGGGGGGGGGGGGGAGACAGGTGCCAGAGGGTGATGTGGGACGGGGGCACCCCAGGGTGATGAGAGCTGTCCAGGGTCCTGGTATGACAGGACTTGATGGGAGCCCAAGGTGGTGGGTGCTGCCCTGGGGCCCCAGAGGGCAGTTAGAGTTACAGGGACTGGGCAGCGGGTGTCTCTGGGTGATGGGAGATGCAGAGCTAGACACATGCTGTGTGGGGGCTACCAGGTAATGTGGGGCTGGACAGGGTCTCGGGGCCAGGACTGCTTCAGAATGATGGGGGCTTTAGGGCTAGACAAGAGGGCTGTGGGGCTGGGCAGGAACATGGGGTGCTGCCTGGATAATGGGGGCTGGCTTGTCTTTAGGCCCAGTCAGGGCAGATGAAAGGCCCAGTGTAAGACTTGGATTTGCAGCCCTATTGTCACTTCTGGGTTTTGGCATGGATCTAACCTCTTCCCCGCTTAGTAGCAGTGTTGCTGTAAGCCTGGTGATTCATCTTAAGACCCAGGGTCTCGCTGTGACTTCTCCAAAAGTACCATACTTGGAGCCTTGCCTGTCATTCCTAGCACCTTCCTATTCCCTAGCATTCACACCCACAAAAGGATTTCCCCGCAGTAGTAAAGGAAAGATTAAATCAGCAATTCTCCTGCTACTTTTGGGAAGCTGTAGTGACCATTTAGGTCTTGCCCAGATGGATAGGTGAGAGGCAGAGTGCATGCCGGGTCCTAGCAAACACAGATTCCTTCCCCATGCTGAGAGCCTCTGACGGTGGGTGAATGGAAGTCTTTTCTTAGTAAACCCTTTTCTCCAGAGAGACAGCTACCAAAACACCAGAGAAACTTTTGAGACGTTGACTTCTGACTTCAGCTCTGACATCTTTCCTTCTCCATCCGGCTTTGGCCCACTTTGTTTTTCAGAATGATCAACTTTTGCCCACAGTGTGGCCAGAAGATAGAGACAACATTTAATTTCTGCCCCATCTGTGGGAATAAGCTGCCTAAAGAAGATGAGGAGGAGCCAATGCAACTCACTCCAAATGCCTCTTTGTCCTCTCTGAAAGGTAGATCAGATTGGGTTACACAGCAGCCTCTGTGGCTAGAGAAACAAAAGTTCCTAATTAACTGAAGCCCTTGATTACAAGCAGTTGTGGAGCATTGGCATACCATATACACTTCTGTCTGCGTAGATCCTGTTATTGCCTGCCTTAAGGTATGCAAAATTGTTGGCCTTGATGGGAGTGTGGTAAAGAGGGAGCATGAATGCTATCTGACTTGGGGACTAGAGTCCTAGGACTCCTGGGTTCTGAACCAGCTCTGCCACAGACTCACTGTGATTTCCTCCATTTCTTCACCTATAAAATGGGGGCTAACAGCACTGATTTTTTTGTGGAGGGGTGTGGATGTGAGGCTTTTCACTGTAAAGGGCTTTGAGTCCCCTGAATGAAAAGTGCTATACGTGCCGAATATTCTGATTTACAATCACTGAAACAATCTGGATGGCATTGTGAGGGTTTGTGTCTTTAACTGTTTAGACCTGAGGCAGGATGAGGTGTCTCCGGCAGCGAGTAAGACAGTGGAGTGGGTGTCTCCTGAGAGAGTACCAGCTTCCACTTCCACCAAGGAGGTGGCTCGGAGCCCACAGACTGATTCCCCTAGGTCCAAGGTGGCATCCAAGGGTAAGAGCTGGGATGTTTCCTTAGCACTGCTGGGCTCGTGTGGGGGTGGGGCAGACAGCTACTTCATGGCACTTAGGGTAGCACTGGAGCACTGCAGAGGTGGCTTGTTCAGCCCTTGGGTTGTTGATTGGGGATGCCCTTGCATCATCTTTCCATTCTGTCACTTCCCTGCCTCCTGGTTGAGGTGCAGGGGTGGTATGGGTAGGCTGCAAGGGATGCTTGGTTGTCCTGAAACCCAGGGCGTCACTGAGGGAGAAGGGTGAGTGTTGGAGAGTGAGAGATGGGGAGCTGTAGCAGGCTGGTGTGATATTATCATAGTGTCTCTGGTTTGAATCTGAGCTCTGTGTGCTTGAGAGCAGCCATACTCAATCTGTGTCTGTAATGCCCCGTTATCTGGTAAGAGCCCTTCTTTTGTCTCCTCTCCAAAGCCAAACTCAGTCCTCGATCTCCCCGGCGTCTCAAGTCTGCCTCAGTGGCACCTCTCCCAGAGGGCAAGATCCTGACCGACCTGAACAGCAAGCAGTGGAAACTGGGGAAGCTTCTGAGCCAGAGCGAGTGTGGGCTGATGTATGAAGGTGCAGTGCGATCTCATGTTACGATGCTGTCTGAGGGGGGAGGATGAGAATGAGGGGCAGGGGGAAAAGGAAGAGTATTCCTCCCTTCCCCTCTTCTTGTGGCATGCTGAAAGCTCAGCCTACTGGGGGGAGAGGGGGAATTGCTTCTTGAAAGAGATCATAATTGAAGCCTCTTGCTGACACTTCCCAGTTTGCAGACACAGCCAGTCACAGGTGTTAGCATTAGCATCTAGCCATCCTTCTCCAACCTCATCCTGCCTCCCCTTACCCTTTCAGTTCAGCAAATTCCCTGATTGCCATATATAGTGCAGCAAGCACCTTGAATGCCCAGATAGCTTCTTGTACTCCCATACCCCTCAGAATCCTTTCCTCTGGCTGCAGCAGCTCTTCCAAAGAGATGCCATATGCAAAGGATGCTGGGAGTGCATCTGTCACCCAAAGTTCTACCCAGCATATGTCTGTGAGGCTCAAGGCACTTTTCTGTTTTCGGTGATAGCATCTCCCTACTGCTAAGACTGCCAGTGTCTGAGAAGTAACCATAGAAGTGTGGAGGTGATAACTCTCAGGAACTCTGAGCAATACCAGGGTTAAAAGTGATCAGCAAAGGCTGAGCTGTCTTATTTTAAAAAAAGAAACAAAAACAAAACCACCAAAAACCAAACCATGTTACGATCCCAAATCCCGACCAGAACATGTTTGGCGACTTTTAAAAGTGCAAATACGTTAATGTTGACATTGAGTCAAACCATTGCAGAACTGGTTTCCCTGTTACTTGCCAATACCTGAATTTAGGGGTCCATGTCCCCCTTGTATGGGGGAATCAGCCCCAATGATTAATGCTACAAGGAGATGCTGTGTCAGGTATTAGAGGTGGTGGCAGAAACAGCTGAGAACCCTGAATTTAGAATTCTGATCTCAGAGCCTTAAAAATCAGTGAGCAAAACCAACCAAGCCACCTAATCTGCTTCCCAGCTATTTAATGGCTGTTGCTGACGCTGGGATCTCCAGTCTCATTTTAAATGTCCCAAGGAGATGCAGAAAAAGCTCCTTTCCTTAGGAGACTGTTCCACAGCCCAGTAGATCTCGTCATTAGGAATGTTTTCCTGATAGTCAGCTTGCGTTTCTCTTTGGTCACTTTAATCACATTGTTCCAAGGCTGATGGTTCAAATATAGATATTTTAAAATGCAGATGCTGCTGCGATATTCATCAGTGTAAATATGTAGGCATCTTGGAGGGGGTGGGAAATAAGTCAAAATTACTACAAACAAAAATACACGGGCCATTGAAGTACGTCCACTTCTTGGGTGGAGAGTAGTGGACAGCTGGCATCCAGCACTGTGCCTGAGGAAATTTTGTCCATTGACCTTGGGGCAGATCCCTATTCGTAGAGGAAAGGGCCAATGGGTTTGTAATACGCAGGCGGAGCAGAAGGGACTTTCAGAAACAATGTCTCATATTAAAGACCCCACACAGCAAACTGCATGGAACTCCATTTTTTCCCCCTCAGAAAGACAAAAGGCTGAGGTGCACCTGTGGGGTTTGAATCAGTGGTTCTAGGGACTCTTAGACCTGGGTCCTATTACTGGCTCTGCCACTGGCCTGCTGGGTGACCCTGGACAAGTCACTGCCCTCCCTGTGCCTCAGTTTCCCTATCTGGAAAATGGGGATGATACTGCCTTCCTTTTGGCAAGCGCTATGAGAGACTGACTGATGAAAAACACTATGGAAGAGCTAGGTAGTATAACTAGTAGTGGTAGTATTTCAAACCTCCCCAGTCCCAAGGTGAGGGAGGCAGAGGATAACTGAGAATCAAGCGGCTGCACTAGCTTCTGAACAACTAGCATTTCAAATACCTCTATCCTGTACTCCTGTAACCTCATTTGTTCCATCCTTCCACAGCACAGTCAGCATCTGAAGCCTGTCCTCAAAAGCAAAGATACTCCCTCAAACTTGTGAGTTCTGATCTGTTCTGTGTGTGGGGCCCTCTGGTCTGACCTATCATCATGGCAGAAGGACTGGTAGAATGCAAGTCAGATGATCATAATGGTTCCCTCTGGTCTTCTACTCAATAAGATTTCACAGTATTAACTATAATTGTCTTTGTTGCAGGTGAAATTGGTCAGAGAAATGAGGAAATAAACCACATAGGTTAAAGGCCCAATATGGAGGCTCTTAATGCATTGTAGGGAGCAAAGCTGTAAGAAAAACAGATCTAAGGGTTTAAAAGAGCCACCCCCAAAGTGGCTGCCCTTTAGATTACAAGGCTAAACACGACTTTCATTACACCTCCACAATACTGTTGATTTCCTGGTTGTAAATGAGGATAGAATTTGTCCCTTTGTTTATAAATTTAGTATGTCATGGGATCTTCGTTAAGCCTGTTTTGTAAAGCTTACCAATAACAAAACTCTAGAAAGAGTTGAAGGTTCCTGGCATGTGTTTTGTGTGTATTTTCCCCAGAACTCCTGAACACTCAGAAATCCCACAGAAATCTATGAGAGCTGTAGTTCACAATCTGACAATTGGGCCACTGATGGTGGTATAGTCTGGAAAGTGATTGTAGATCTAACATTGAGCTGTTCTGTAGCTGTACCTTTCTTGGCTAGAACAAGTTTATAAAATCAAATGCTGATCAATCTAAATGTGTTGCTCTGTGCAGTTGGAATTTTGCTGACCGTTGTTCACCATGCATGAGCTAGAGTAGTATCCAGGTCATGTCCCATCTGCATTGGCTCTCCTGGCTAATGGGATTTAGAAATTGAGTCATCGCTGGGTTTTACCAATGACATAGGAAGAATGTGCCCACTTCTATAGCTATTGGACTAGTGTCCCCTTTGTGCCAGGGAAGAACCAGTTAGAAGGTGCAGAGGAAAAATGCTACTGGGGAACCTTCTCCAATAAAGTGTTAACCAGAAATGTTTAATACCACAAAATGTGTAGATTGCCAGGAAACCATCATCTCTCTGTATGATGGCATTGTATAGCAGCACCAACTCTCCCGTTCAGCAATCCCATCTCACCCAGCACCATCCACCCTCTCAGCCTTGACTCTGCATTGTTTCTACCTATGACCTGAATCCTCCATCCCTTTGCAGTGGCAAAGGATTGTGGGATATGGTAGGATATGGGACACGGTTTTTGTTCGTGGTCTCAGCTGCAGGTGTTGAGGGTTTAGAAAGCAGGACAGGTGCTGTACATGTTCCACCAGCCAAAATGCTCTTGGCATAGGAGGTACTGAAACAGCTTTGCAGTTTGTTAATCTGCACCATCTGGCAGCTGCTGATTTACAGCACTAGGGGCCACATGTGGGTGGGGCTAATGAAATCAAACTGGGCCAGTGGATCTGAATTACTTCCTCCTGCTCTGATGTGTCTCCTGAGCTAGGATGTGGCATCCTGCAGCTTCTGGATAACACATTTGGGAACTGTAGTAATAAAAAAGCAATACCAAATACAGACATGCAGGTATATAAGGTGTTCTGGAAACCCCAAAAGATTTGGGGCTCAGTACAGCATGCAGACACTTGGCTGCAGCTTCCCAGGGGCAGGAAGTGGCATGAGAAGAGGCTTTCTTACCAGATTTCTGTTACTTCCTGGCAAGCTGAACTACAGGGACAGCATCCCCTCTCTCTCTGGTCCAGTTTAGTCTGTTATTGGAATGCTCCTGCTGTGAACAAATAGGGTTTCAGCCTTCAAGGCTGCCACCCTGGCTCCTTCCACTAGCCCTGAATGGCCCAAAGAAACTCCTTGAAGCAAATATTCAATATGCTCCTGAGTTTGAAGGCTCCTACCCCAGAAGACGCTGCAGGATCACACAGCTCCAACTAGCTTAGGGGGCTGTCTTCATTCTCAGGGGCACTTAGTTACCTGCAGAGAGCACTGAGCAGTAGCACCTGCGCTGTCTGTCCCGAGACCTTCCTGTGTTTGGATTAGCTGTGCTGTACTGATACTGGGAGATGTGGATCAGTAGATGGGGCATTGCACTGGGAGTGAGGAGACCCATGTTCTGTTCTTAGCTGTGCCACTGACCTGCTGGGTGACCTAGGGCAAGTCACTTCATCTCTCCTTACCCCTCTCAGTGCGGTGCTGAGATCTATAGGTGGGAAGGGTGAGGGTAGGATTCTTACTGCCATACTCTCTAGTAAGTAGACTGGTGGTGATACTGATGCAGTACATTGCAGAAAGTAGAACAGTGCAGCTTCATATGTCTCTCCTCCCAACCCTCAGGATACCAAAGACGGCAGGCTCTACAATGAGCAGATCTTCCTGCAGCGAGCAGCAAAGAAAACCACAGGTTAGTGCCCCCTTGAGGGTGAGGTCAGGTTTCTCTTCTTGAGTGGCTGGCTTCCCAAGCTGCAGGTCCTCCCTGTGCATTTGCTAGGGCCAGATTCAGGTAACTCAAATCCTTGGCTGGACTGGCATTGAGTGCTGAGCAGTGTGTTTAGAAATGACTTGTCCTCCAGAAGTAGGAAACCTCAAAGTGTCTGGGCTATCTGTGGGGCAGCATCTGAACATTTACAGCTTGATGCTTTTCTCTGCTGTGCTCATAGGAGTTCCCCTGACAAAGAGTTCCTGTCTCACTGACAGCTGTTTAATGCTCTGGGGTTGACTCTGTGGTGGGCCCCCAAGAGCCCATCCCATGGCTGTTCCATCGACTCTGGCTGTGCAGAGCTGCTCTTTGGCCCTCACCCCCGTTCAGCTAGCTGAGCCTGGGACAGTCCAGTCAGGGCATGAAGTCTGGGGCCTGGGCAGCAGAAGGAGGAGGGATCCAAGTCAAACCTGCCCCTCTGTGATTCCCACCACCCTTATATCTGGGACATAGGTCTCCATGCCATTTCCCTTCTCAGAGTGCCTAGGGGTGGTAGCATCCCACAGCTCTCTCCCATGCAGAGTGCCCTCACAAGCGGAGTGCCCCAGGGGTCGGTCCTGGGGTCAGTTTTGTTCAACATCTTCATTAATGATCTGGAAGATGGGGTAGATTGCACCCTCAGCAAGTTTGCAGATGACACTAAGCTGGGAGGAGTGGTAGATACCCTGGAAGGTAGGGATAGGATACAGAAGGACCTAAACAAACTGGAGGATTGGGCCAAAAGAAATCTCATGAGGTTCAACAAAGAAAAGTGCAGAGTCCTCCACTTAGGAAGGAAGAATCCCATGCACAGCTATAGACTGGGGACCGACGAGCTAGGCAGCAGCTCTGCAGAAAAGGACCTGGGGGTAACAGTGGATAAAAAGCTGGATATGAGTCAGCAGTGTGCCCTGGTTGTCAAGAAGGCTAATAGTATATTGGGCTGCATTAGTAGGAGCATTGCCAGCAGGTTGCGGGAAGTGATTATTCCCCTCTATTTGGCATTGGTAAGGCCGCATTTAGAGTATTGTGTCCAGTTTTGGGCCTCCCACTACAAAAAGGATGTAGACAAGTTGGAGAGAGTCTAGCTGAGGGCAACAAAAATTATTAGGGGGTTGGAGCACAGGACTTATGAGGAGAGGCTAAGGGAACTGGGCTTGTTTAGTCTGCAGAAGAGAGGAATGAGGAGGGATTTGATAGCAGCCTTTAACTACCTGAAAGGGGGTTCCAGGGTGGATGGGGCTAGGCTGTTCTCGGTGGTGGCAGGTGACAGAACAAGGAGCAACGGTCTCAAGTTGCAGGGGGGGAGGTCTAGGTTGGACATTAGGAAAAAGTTTTTCACTAGAAGGGTGGTGAAGCACTGGAATGGGTTACCTAGGGAGGTGGTGGAATCTCCATCTTTAGAGGTTTTTAAGCTGAGGCTTGACAAAGCCCTGACTGGGATGATATAGCTGAGGTTAGTCCTGCTTTGAGCAGGGGGTTGGACTAGATGACCTCTGAGGTCCCTTCCAACTCTATGATTCTATGCCCTGGTCTGGATCTGGCATCTCCACACTGCTCTTCTCCTTTGCCTCCACCTACCCTTCCTGTAAACCCTGCTGCCTGCCACTGAGACCCTGCAGAGCTTTTAGTGTCATGGCTGGTTGCCCGCTATGCTGGTTTTTAGTGGGGAGGTGCAGGTGACAGGATGGGCCTTGAACTCTCAATTGCCCTGTGTGGAGGGTCTGTGTCTGAGGGGAAGGAAAAGCAGCTCCTGCAGGAGGTGCTGGGCAGGTGCCCTCACCGCTTGCAGAGTTCCTTAGCCAGCAGCATGGCAAAGCTGCACCTCTCTGTCCTGCTGTCTCCCTCCTAGTGGATAAGTGGAAGAGGATGCATGCGGTGCCCTTGCTGGGGATCCCAAATTGCATTGGCTTTGGACTCCATGAAAGTAACTACAGGTAAGGCAGGTCTGCGAGCTGCCGGATAGGGATGGCAGGGGTGTTCCCTCATGCCCAGGACTCCACTGTCCTCTTTATCTCCTCTTTCCCCACTGCTAGGCTCTTGCTGTATTCTCTCCTCCCTCAGTGCCACCCTTTTCTGTCTCCCCCAAGCTACTGACCCCACTGGCTGTGGACTGGCTCTCCCATTTGATTCCAGTAACCCTGGCTTCACTGGCCTCCTTCCCTTGCTTCCCACTTAGTCTCACATCTTCCCCTCCTGCTGTGTTGACCTTCACTGGCCTCCTGCATCAAAGTGCTACTCAGATGACCCTGCTGTCATCTTCCTCCTGCCGTGCTCTCTTCCCCCCCCTCCCCCCCCAGCCTCTTCCTTCATGCCCTTCTTCCACTCTTCTTCATGAGGCTGTGTAGGGTTGGAACACTCTCCTGCTCCCTGTGCACATAGCAACCTCTCTTCCACCCCCTCGTCCCAGGAACCCTCCTTCCTCCTGTCCCTTCTCCCTCGCCTGGCATCTCGTCTGTCTTGGACTGTGTATTCTGGGGCGGAGGGGAACATCATAATCTACAGGGTCTTGTCAGTGATACTTCAGAGAGAGTGCTGACCTGCCTGATCTGGTCAGTCTCTACCCTCCACAAACCAGTTCTGTGGCAGGCGTCACCAGGATTGGAGACCACCTGGACTATGACTGGCGGGGGGACTGGGTGGATCCCCATGTGCTGGCTTGGCACAAGGGGCTCTCCACCCTTCGAACCGAACACCCCCTCCCTCCCCCGGGCACATACTCCAGGAGGTGAGAGCAGCCTTGCCTCCTGCTGCTTGAGTTTATCTCGGGCGAATCCTGTGAGAGGGCGCTCCCTGCCTCCCCCCGCCCCACTCCCAGCCCTCTGGAGCTTTTCATCGGGCCCCGGCCCTCCAAGCCCCCCCAGCCCCTCCCTCCCCACGCACTGAGCCAACTGCACAGCTTGCAGCTGGTCTGTTTCTGAACCAAGCCGAGGGACCATCCATACACGCTTGTGCTGCACACCCTCCATTTTCTCGCCTTCATGTCCTGCCCAGACACCAAATGGTGGGACCTGATACCACCTGTGGAGGGTGAGGACCCCCGATGGGCCAGTTTCTACTCCACCGTGACCCCACGGCCTGCTGGTGACATCAGTTGGAGGCTCTTTCACAGAGCCATGGGCATGATTCACCCCTCGCCCCGACACCTGCCCCTTCTGTGGCGTGAGGGAGACCCCAGCACACATGTATCTCGAGTGCGCCAGGCTGCAGCCCGTTCCGGCTCCTCCAGAACCTCTTGTTGGGGTTCTGGCTGCACTTTTCCCTGCACCTGTTCCTCTATGCACACCCCATCCGGGGCCCCACAAAGTCACGGGACCGCCTCGTCAACCTCCTAGCCCTGGCCAAGGTGGCCATCTATAACACCAGGGAGAGGAGGTTGACTGAGGGGGCGCTCTGCGACTGGGGCCTATTTTCGTTCCTCCATCTGTTCATGCATCTGGGCAGAGTTCCTCTGGGCAGCATCCGCTGGCTCCCTAGATACCTTCCAGGAGTGGTAGGCGGGCACTGTCTGGGGTTCTCTGCTCGGTGTCCTCTTCCAGTTCCCTCTGTTTGACCCTGTGACGCCCATGCCCCTTCCTGTTCTTTCATTCCTTGTCCCACAGAATCAGTTGCGTCCAGGGTCCAGTGACGCCTCCCCTTAGGCTGGGGGATGGGCCTTTAGAAGTGGGCTTGTGCCCACCCACTTCCTGGAACACAAATGGGACAAACAGGTTCTTCTGTCAAATAGCAGGGAAGCTGTGCCTTTGTTAAACTAGAGGGGAAGGGAAACCAATCAAGTCAAGATGGGTAGCTGTGCTATCCAAAGAAGTTTTGAGACCCTCCTGTGACTAGTGCTGTCCAAGTGCAGTGTGCTCCTTGTTCCTCTCACAGGTTTCTGGTGTTCCCGGAGTTAGGGCGAACCCTTCAGTCAGTCCTGGATGATGGCACAAACCTGACAGAGAAAGCGGTTTTCCAGATCGCCATCAGGCTGGTATGTGGCGAGCCGATCCTTTGGGGCTGTTCAGAGGTGAATTCTGTCCAGCCTTTGCAGGGACGCTAGTTCCAGTGCAGGGTTGGGATCTCTGCATTGTGGGTGATTCCTGTGCTGTTGCTGCTTTGTGCATGGCCTTCAGGGGAATGTTTGGGAAACATTAGACACATGCACAAAAGAGCAAAGTGAAGTTGCTCCAACTTACTAGAGTAACTTCCTCAGGGCCAGACTTTCTGAAGAACCCACAAATTTCACTGAAGTCAATGGCAGGGAGCTGCATTTGCTCAGCGCCTTGGAAAATCAGGGCACAGTGGTCTGAGCGGGGCTGTAGTCTCTGATCTCTGAATAATATTGTGCTAAGTCACGGGGTTGTTGGTGATGAACTTGTGGGTCTGTTAATGTTCAACCCCAAGGAAACTGGGAGACAGAGTGAATGGGGACCCCTGGAATTTCCCAAGTGCCTCCCAGTGTGAGAAGCAGAGAGTGGAAGAGGCTGTGCACTGTTAGCCCGCTTCTTAGTCTCCAGCTGCCAAGAGCCTGGGGAAGATGCTCTAGCTCAGAGCTAACTGGGGACACTGTGCATGGGTCTGACGTCTCCTGTCCTAATGGTCTGCCCCTAGCTAGACTCCCTGGAATACATCCATGAAAATGAGTATGTGCATGGGAATGTCACTGCCGAGAACATCTACGTGAACCCAGCTGACCTCACAGAGGTAGGAAATGCGCCCTGCTCCTGCTGTTCACACTAGGGCCGATGGAGGTAGCAGGAGAAGCGGGGCCCCATCCTAGCCAAAGAGCATTCTCTTATGGAGGGGAGGGTTGGTTCCTGGCTGTACCCAGTGTTGGAGCAGCCCCCTAGCAGGCCCGGTGTGCACAATTGCAAGGATCACTGTACACCATATGTTCATGGTTTCACCCCCCAGAGAGGCTTCCAATTCTTTGGGCTCCCTTTAGTCTCTGGATCTTCAGGGGTGGTATCTTGTGGAGAAGGAAGAATCACATAAACTGGTTCCTACCAGGAGCCCTTTCTGGAGAGGGGGTGTCGGGAGGTGAGGGGCTCCTAGGCTCACCCAGAGCAGCAATGCTTCCCTTCTGCCCTTTGTGTGGTCACCCAGGAAGATGTTTCACACTGTCTCTCCTAGGTCACCCTGGCGGGTTACTGCTTTGCGTTCCGATACTGCCCTGGAGGAAAGCACGTCACTCAGCACAACGGCAGCAGGACTCCTCATGAAGGCACCATCGAGTTCATCAGCCTGGATAGCCACAAGGGAGCTGGTGAGGCAGTGATGGTTTCCTCCCTGGCCGTCCTCACTTGCCTGGGGCTCCCTCTGCCTGTCTCCCTCCTTCCCCCTCACTGTTCTTCCATAAGGTGTTGGCTTGCACCCAGTAACTGCTTCATCTCTGGTCAGCTGCCTGCCATGCAGCCTCTCTGCTACTTCCACAGTCGCCAAGCAACTCAGGCGGGAGCGTGACGTGGTGGGAAAATGTTTCCATCCCACATAGGATCCGTGGTAACCCAGCCATGGATGGGAGTGGAAATCCAGGACAGAGTGTGCTGGTTTAGTGGGGATCTGTGTGAGCTGATCAGAATGTGTTCCACATTGATTCAGGCCCATGTACAGGGGGGCTCCCCAGTCTGGGTCCAATTGCAGTCTCATGGGTCTCTCCATGAAAGGCTTCTGGAGATGAAGCCCTCCACCTGCTCATTAGAGGTGAGGACACTGGAGGTCCCGACTCAGACCATGCGGTGGTGAGAAGGGACTGGAGACAGGGTTGGTCAGTCCACCCCACCCTTTATCACCTAGACAGAAGCACGAGGCGAGTTGGGCGCATGCATGGACCAACGGACGCTACTTTCAAATTCTGCGACACCGGGTGCTTGCTATGCATGCATAACCCTCCGTGGAGTACAACAGGGGCCATCACTCAAAGAAGAACTGAGGCACGGAGTGGTGAAGAGGTGCAAAGTTGCCATGAATTGGTGGCTGAGCTGGGAAGAGACCCAGGAATCCTGACTCTAACCACTAGGCCACTCTGCTAGGAAACATTTCCTGCTGTTCACCCTTACACTTTCCATTGCTCAGTTCTGTGCTGTCACCATGGGATAGGGGAAGAGATCCCTTTGCACCATGCTTTTTTAACTATTACTCCCAAACTCTGCTTTTCTCAATGTATTTCCTGAGTTGCTGGATTTCTCTCTTCCTCTCCCATCAGGACCATCTCGCCGGAGTGACCTGCAGTCTCTGGGCTACTGCATGGTGAAGTGGCTGTGTGGCTTCCTGGCCTGGACTGATGAGCTGGCAGATATCCACAAGGTCATGGAGAAGAAAGAGAGGTGAGCCCTGGGGCTGGGGACACTGCCTGCCAATCGGGGGGGGGCCTTGGTAGGAAAGCAGTGGGGGAAGGGGTTTCAGAACTAATGAAGGACTCAGTAGCCCTGATGCAGATCTTGGGGTGTCTGAAATCTGTGACTGTAAGTGCTGCTCTGCCGCCAAACTCCCCTTGACTCCAGTGGGAGCAGGATCCATCCTGAAATCACTGGATGGGCAAATAGGCTGGAGGGGGTGAGCTGAGCCAGTCCTCTTGCTCAGCTTTATTCTGTCCTCATCTTTGATGATGGTTTGTTCAGGTGCTCGGCTCCTTCTCTCTTGTTTTGATTGCATTGTCTGTGTGCTGAATACTGCAGGTACAAAACAGATGTGGTTGGGCTTCTGAGACTGTGCTACGGCCGAAAATCAGTTCCAGGTATGGACTTGTACCAGGCATGGCTGTGGGACCCTCTGAGTCGCTGTGTGTGAAGGCTGATTGTTCACTGAAGCTAGAAACTGGCCTGTCTCCCCCATGCAGTCTCACTGATGAGCTGTATCTGTGACCGTAGCCATTCTAAACCCTTTGCTGCAGTGCCAGTTCGTCCTGCTCATGAATGTATAGGTCCTGTCCAGTGAAGCCATAGAAGCTCCAGAGAGATCCCTGATATCTGTGTGGGGTGACTCATGCCAGCTCTCAGGCTCCCCTGCTGATCCACTTCTAGCCTTGCTCTGCATCATGCTGGAATGAGGGTGACCTATATGCCTCTGTGTCCATTCAACGTGAAGTGGTGATTGCGAGCCTTGCTTCAGCAGACTGCTGGCCACAGATTAAAGCATGGGAAGAGGAACTGGAGACCTGGGTTCTAGTCCTGGTTCCACTGCTGACTCACTGGGTGACTTTGGGCAAGTTGCCTCCCTCTCTGGGCCTGAGTTCCCCAGCTGTTCAGTGCAAAGGAGGGGTCTGTGGGGAACTCAGGATGAAAACCCCTGCATCAGTGTTGCTAAGCCAGATGCTAAATGGTGCAGTGAGTGAGGGAATGGCTTTGGAGAACCACACAGCCATTCCTGTGGATGTCTGTGCTGCTTTGCAGATGCCCTGCAGAACTACCTGCAGCAAGTAATGGCCTTGGCCTTTGAAGAGAAGCCAGACTATGAGGCACTGCGAATTTCCTTGGGGAAGCCGCTGGAAATGAGGAGAGCTTCGGCTTATGACCCGGTGGACCTCAGGGTGGTGCCTTAGGTAAGGCGCTTCCGATGTGGGTAGTAGGTGGGGGAAGCAGTCACAGGCCCCCTCGCCAGGGCAAGGGAATCTGAGACTTCAGCTGACAGCAGTGACCGTGACTTATCACATCTCCCTTCTGCACATGGAGTCTAACAGTAATCAGGACAGAGGCTTTTCTCTGCACTGGGTGTGAAGATCTAGGAGAGCTAAAGGGACCCTCGGACAGCTCCACTGGAGCCTGTGTTAACCCTTAAAGCACTGAGGATGCTCATTTTCCATTCCTCATCCCTCCTGCCCCTCCCTTCTACCCCTCTGATTAGTTTCCTCCCCCTCCTCCCATTGTGTTGAGAATGGATGCTGGGTCTCATGGAGAACATGCAAGCTGGGGTTCAAGGAAAGCTTCGGGCAGCAGGGTCTAGGACTTCTTATCAGGAAGGGTGACATCCCATCTGTTTCCTCACTGCTGGAGAGCCTCACATACTGTTCCCCGGGAGATGATAAATGGGAACTTGGCCATTCTGAAAGGGTTAAAATGTCCCAGTGATCCCTGCTTACTACAGGGGGAGTCAGGTGGTTGTCTGTTCCCAAAGGCTGGAGCAAGATCAGAATTTATGGCACTGTTTGGTGCTAAATGTGCCTATGTCAGATTGGCTCTGCCTCTGTATGTGTCCCTGCAGCTTGCAGACTATTATCGAGTGCGAGCCCTCTGTGTAGGGCCAGGAGGAATGAAGATGTGCACAACCTTTAGGTAGAGAGCTCAGCCTCACACCACGCTCATCCATCGAAGCAGCTGTCTCAGGGGCACTGAGCAGTGGAGACTGACTCCGTCCCTTCCCTGGAGGCTTAGGCATAGCTCTAGTTTAGCTGAGTTGAGACAACTTGCCACCTTCAGAGGCTCCTATGGCTATTCTAACTCCATGTCAGTAGGACCAGTCCTGCTTCTGCCCTTCAGTCTCCCTCTAGTGCCCATCACTTGGGATCTTAGGTGGCGAGGGGATGTCATCTTGCCACCTACCTCTGTGCTGGCTAAAACATCTCTTGCCTCTTGGAGGTGGTCAGATTTGTTAGTAGCCACCACGGTAGTGGGCCAAATTCAGCCCTAGCACTCTGTCATGAATTCACATGGATTGGCCCTTCTGTCAGCTTATGGTCAGGCCCAAGTAAATTGGCTCTATGTTGTACTAGCAGCAGTGTTTGTGCTGAGTCAGAGTAGAGAGGGG
The DNA here is from genome assembly GCF_026122565.2 of Emydura macquarii macquarii. Classification (NCBI taxonomy): domain Eukaryota; kingdom Metazoa; phylum Chordata; order Testudines; family Chelidae; genus Emydura; species Emydura macquarii. Next base: position 29,326 of record NW_027133477.1, read on the forward strand.
GCTGGTCATGCTCAATCCACTGATCAATGTTCTTCTTTGTGGCTTTTCAGATCTCAAGAAACTTGACTAAAGCTGAGAGGCCTAACCTGTTAGCAGGGCCCTGCTCTGGGGCAGCCAGCTCCAGCTGTCCTTCAATACACAGCTGTTCTAGAATTCCAGGGGGTTTTAGGGATAATGCAGTGATTTTTAGAAAGCTGACTCTTGAGCCCTGTGCTGCAGCTTAATGAGCTCCAGCTCATGTGAAGACTAAACGCCTGCTTAGCAGATGGCAGCCTAACCCCTGGTTGGAACTACCTAGCAACTGGGAGTTGCCATAGTGACACAGACTGAGCCTGGCCAAGGAGAAAGAAATCAGGGATTTTAAATGTTTGTATCCTGCCTCGTAACTGTTTGTTTTGTAATAAAAATCTGTGTGGTTGGATCCCAGGGCTGTTTTCTATGCTGACTTAGGGCTAGTGTAGCCTCTTTATTTAAATAATCCAACTGAGCAGCTAGAGTGCCTTTTCCTCAGAGCACTTTACCAAGGTAGGCCATGCTGCCAGATGGGGAAGTGGAGGCAGAGGCGAAGTAACTTGGCTAAGCTCACAGGCAATGACTCAGTGGCAGACATGGCAACAGAAGGTCTCCTACTGCTCAACTAGCCTAGGTTGTCCCCCCTGAAAACTAATTGGAAGAAAATTATAGTAGCCTTTTGTGATACACAGCACTACCTGAATGTCATGATGTTTTCCCCTCTTCAATAAGATGAGTAAAGATTCTTGCTCCCAGGTTCTGTGTGCCTGCACCACAAAGAGGCCTTGTTAATGAAATCCTCCTCATTCTTCGAACATGGGCTCCTGCTAACATTCCTCAAAGGACAGATTGACAACATGGGTCTGGTGCAGGATGGACCCAGCCTCTAGTTGTGACTCATGGGAAGCCTACTACAGACTGGCATTTACCTTATTTTCTACAAGAGATTTAATGTTACATTCTTACAGCAGGGCAAATGGTCAGGACCCATACGTGCCAGCATTTCCACTTGTAAGAGCAGAGGACTGAAAACTTTCTGGATTTGCCTGACTAGCTGTGTGAGCTTGAGCAAGTCATTTAGCCTTGCTGACTTGTTTGCACCCTTTCTATGTGATAAGGAAGCTAGGTTTTCAGACAGTTTGATGTTTATCTTTGAGGTCACTTCCCCCCTCAGAAACAATGCAGGCTGGATCCCTGTGAGGTCAGCCATATGCTACTTTCATGAGAGTGAAGGACCTAATGCGCCTGTGAACCATAAGTCAGCGTGAGGGGTTCGGGTTTGCGTTTTCCCTGGGAGGAATTCTGAACTGTGGGCAAGCGCTATGTGCATGGGCAAGCTTACTGGCTCCAATGAACACTACTTTCAACAGCAGCCCCTGAAGACTTAAGTAAAAGTGATACATAGAGCTTAGTGCCATTGCCCATAAGAGGGATCTGTGCAGGTGCAGAGTAGGCGGGGTCAAAAGCCTTTCTGCACACCCTACAGAGGAAGGAGTCAAAGGTATTTAACAGGGCCACAACTACCCCTGTAGAGTTTCATGCACATCTCCCACCCTCCTTTTAAGCTTTCAGTAAAAAACAAAGTTGTAGCCTTTCTGCATGTAGATGTAACTGCTGCAAGGCTGGGGGCAGCTGGACACAACAAACATGCCAAAAAGGTCATCTCTATACCTGCCAGTCACCACTTCTGGCTTTAGGGTTGATTCACTACTACTCATGTTGATCAGAATCAGCCAACCACACTGCTTAATTCTGCAGGACTAGAGCTGCATCATTTGATCTAGTTGTTTAGGTGTGGGTGGGAGCCTTAATATAACTCCTGGCTACTGACTTTGGCCCAGATCTACAAAAGTATTTAGGCACCTATCCCCCTACAGAAGAGCTGGGCTTATGGAAGATATAAAGCTAGGTTTTTACATCCTGATTTCAATGTAACCACATGCCATGTCAACCTTTCCCAGACCTTAGTTTCCAATTTCTACTCTTTGCAGCATTTTTTCTTTAGTAGGTTACGATGGAGGGATAGAGGAATATGAGGCAGGAGTTGTAGCAGATGATCATAGGGGTGATAGAAGACTATTATACAATGAGGGTGAGGTTATTTACAGTTGCAGACTAGAAATTGAACCATTCCAATGTACCTTGAGGGAAAGGGCTGTAGGAACCCTGCTTCTCTATGGTCTAGCTTTATAATGCACCTGCCACTCAGGGGCTAGTTCTTGGAGAACAGCTCAAGATCTGGAAGAAGCCACCATTGTAAGTTCTATGCCCTGTGGAGACACAGTAGACTCAAATCCAGCTTGTGAAAGTGACAATAGCAGCGGACTTGATAAGCTTCTCCTTTTCAACCCATGAATGCTCAAGCTAGTAGCTGTAGAAAATAGGCCACTATTTGCTGCTGCCAGTATCTGGTCTGTGAGGGTATTAGTTTTAAAGAGATCACACATCAGCTATAACCAACAGCCTTATCTCATCACTAGAAACAGGACTAGCAGGAGCCTAAACTCAAGTCTATGACACCTTGAGCATGGCATAAGGCATGTCACTATTACCAAACTTGCTCCAGTAACACTCCATTTAATATCTCCTTTATGCACACACAAGCACTGCCCCCTCTATTTTTTAAAATAAAACCAGGAGACAACTATAAAAAAAATTGTTTTATACAAAAGTCACTACACTGTATGTGAACTGTCATTGTCTCTGCCACAGTAACTTCTAAACAAGGTAGGTAAACGGAGCACAGTTCCAGTGTTATTAGCTTCATAGCATAACAAACAGGTGCCAGCAGTCTTGTACCATGCTGGCTTCTCACAACCTGTTCTAGAGGGTCAGCCCCTTTTGTGACATCTAAGACATTGTGTAAAGTGGCCTCTAGTTCCTCAGGTTCTTGCTCTTCTTGTACAGCTTCCACAGCCCACATAAGGCAGGGAATCCTTTGTCCAGTATTAGGGGGAAAGGCACCCGCTCTTCCTTGATGATTGGGATGCGATGGAGAGGTGTCTAAGGTAGGGCTTCAGATAGAAGGGTTATTTGCTATTGTTACATTGCTGCCTCTGTTCTAGTGTTCAAAGTACATTCAAACATGGAAGTAGAAGCTGACTCTATTGGAGGAACAGCAAGGAAGACAAACTACAATACGGACAGAAAAAGGAACCACAAAACACAAGTCTACACTGAGAACAAGTTCTTGCAGACTGCACCCCTGGTGCTATAATTAAAGGCACAAGGCAGTGAAATGGTAAGGCATACAACAAATGTTCTTCACTTGAGCAAATACATGGCAGCTAGAGAGAGGGCCTGCTGCACAGCTGTGTAAGTAATTGAGCTGACGGGCTACAGCAGTGTAGGACTAAGGAAAAGAGAATAAGATCCAGGAGAAGAGATGTTTAAAAGCTCAAGTGTGTCAGAGCAAGAATCTCCATTTACTACCACCACCCCTTTGGTTAGCTCCATCACACACCGGAGAGTGTCCAGAGAGAGGGAGAGGGCACTGGCGGGGAGTGAGTAACACCTGGCATTAGCTTCAGGCACAAATAACCTGATAAGGGAGTCTTCAGAAGGACAGAATCTGAGCACGGTCTTCTTTTCCCCCCTTCCTCCTCTGTAGAGGAGTCAGCTACCACGGGGCAGTGCAATGAAGGGTAAAAACAATAGACTCTGGAGAGCACAAAAGGTTCTAGGTTTTCTTTACACATGCTCAAGACCAGCGGGGTTCTTAGTTTGCATAGGATCAGACTATGGGGAACATTTTAAAAAGCAGCTGCCAAGAAAGAAGGTGGCTCAGCACTAAGCCACAGAAGCATGAAATGGGGCTTGCAGACCATGATGCGCTGGGGCCCGTCTGGCACGGCAGGGGGGCTGCTGCAGACATTGATGATTACTTGCTACCTTCCCTGCACGACTATACCAAAATACTGTTTCCAGAGCCCTTTTCAATGAAAGCAAACAGCACTGAAATCAGAGGCTCAAGAAGCCCAGGTTCATCCTCTCTTCTTCGCTATGCTCAGCCACATTTTTCCGTTTGGCTTGCCTTCTGTCACACTTGCCGTCATTGGAGCTGGGCCGCACAGACTGTAAATGTGATTTCAAGTAGCGAGGCAGGTATGGCCCTTTGTTCACGGCACTGCCCAGAGACAGTGCTGAGGTAGGTTTGAGAGGTGCTCCAACGTTGCCATCTACAGAGGAAGTAGGACTGGCACTGTGGACAGAGGAATAGCCAGAAGTGGCTTCTAGTGGGGGTTCTTTTGGGGTGTGACCAGCAAGCCACTGGTTCTCAGCATCTGGCTGCTCAGCCTTCCTCGCTGGTACATCCTGTCCAAGCCATTCCGCAGAGAGGCTATCTTCATCACTGGAATCCTGACAGCAGTGCTCTGCTGGATCCATATAGACTACAGTTACGTCCAAGACTCCACTGGGAGCTGTCACTAGAGGGAGATATAGAAGAGTGGTTTGGATCTACCTGAGCAGCAGTGTAACAACAGCCAGGAACTCAAGAGCTGTAATCCTGGGTGATTGACTTTCTCTAAAGCCACAGAGGGAGTCAACACACAAGCTCCGATTTCTCCCTTTTATAAAGTGGAGTCTCCACCTACTTATTCCACAGGCATGTTCTAACAGTTTGTACAGGAGACGTGGTATAAAAAGCTTTAAGTCACAGCACTAATAAAATAAACAGGAGAGGCTGCGGTGTTGAGTGGCTGGCTACAGCCAGGTTCCTTCGAGTGGTTTTCCTGGACAGTGGATGGGGAAGAACAAAGGAAGAAAGGAACAAAGAGGAAGGAGCAGCAAAACCTCTTAACATGCAGCCTTCACTCACCAAGTGGTTCAAAGCACCCAATGCTATCAGGTAGCAGCGCTACCTCACAGCAGTATAGACAGTGCTCAACATTTTCTACGTTCCAGAGTCTGCAGTCATTGAGCAAGAGCTCTCCAAGTCTTGTAGCCAAACATTTTGCAGCAACACAAATGGACAAGGAGATTTTGGCATCTATCACCAAGACAAGTTTTGCTGTAGCAGGCTGTGATGTAAAGATAATTGCCAGTGCACAACAGAAAAGGGACCTTCCTTCAGTGATGGCTGTCCCTTTGAAAGAGTTTGCACTTTTCTGGCAAGAGTAACCTGACTTTTTGTTAAGCTACTGCTGGGAAACCTTGTTTTCTCTTTATTGTAATCAGAGAAGAAAACCACATTACTTACCGTCTCCCTCTCTCTCCCCTTCACTTTCCTGATCCCCTTCATAACCAGAGCAGGAGTCCAAGCTCCAGTCCAGGAAGTTATCCAGAAGACTCTCCTCTTGCGTGGACAGTTCAGCTGTGGGGGTAGTCACAAAGCTGCCCCTGTCTTCTTGAATGCTGTCTTCCCTTCTCCTGTTGTAGGGAAACTCAGAAGTTACTCACTCAGCACACACAGAGGAAATCATCCTGAGTCAGGGGACAGGCCAGTCTTTGGCATTTGCTGGGAGAGTTGTGAGACAAATGGGCAAAGATACAACTGGTCATTTGGTTTGGTCAGCAAGTCCCACCCCAGTATGAAACCCAAACTTGCCTTCTAGCCATCCCAGAGAAAGAGGCCAAGCAGAGCTAAGGTGACTGGGGGAGACTGAGTCTATAAAGAATGGCAGCTCAGAACAGGAAAGTGGGTTAAAATCCCACTCAGTGATTTGCACACAAATGTCTGCCATGTGGAGGTAAAAGACCCCTTGTCGGATGCCCATAAATAACCTCCATACTGAATTATCAGATCCAGTGACTGCAAACACAGGGGAGAGTACACAGTTAGAACAGAGCTTAGTTTGACTTGCCTTTTAGTTCTCTTTCCAGATGGAGAGCTAAGGAAAGTCTGAATTTCCTCAGCACTTGTGTGTAAGGGACTGGGCTCTGGGTCCTCCTGCTTCACTCCTAACAGTGAACAAAGCTGGCTGTGACTCATCACCTAAACGACAAGACAGCCTAGTGAGACAAAGACCCAATGCTCTGATATTTTCCCTAAGATCAATAAGTCTTGAACTGCTTCTTGGTATTTGCAGCCCAACTAGACAGCTGATATCCCCACAGGGTAAGCGATACTAACACCCACTGCATTTCTTGCCCTCTCCATCTTCCCTTTGGGATTTCTAATTTGAACTTCTTGTTACTTGTCAGAGTCCTGACTACACTGGTCACTCTGCTGAAGGTGCCTGCCACCAAAGAATGGAGCGCAGAACAATAAGGCTACTAACCCACCTTTTCCTTGCCAATTTCTTCATAACGCTCATCTTCAAATCGTTGTTTCACAGCAGTCAACGCCACCTGCCTATAATCCTTTGGGACATCATCATGGAAACTAGGAAGAAAGAAAAACATCACAGCACAGGTCTTACAGGAGCACATTGCACTGGATCAAGTTCATACAACCTGCTGACCTAAAACCATTCCTCCTTTCTTTTATGGCTCTGGGGGAGGTTTCCCCGGTATTCTAGTGTGACAAACCAACTATGGCTCAGCAGCAGGGAAGCTGAGTAGCAGGACTGGTAGCTCAGCTTCTGAGGCAGCTTAAAGGACCAACCCCCCTTCCTCTCCTTGACACTTGTCTGAAGACCCAGCTCCCACTCCTGGCTGCAAACATGACATCTTCCGAGATGAGCTTCCTGTAATTTGCTGAAAAGCAAGTCCCAGCCTGTGAATCAAGGGAGACTTGGAAGACTGAGCTACTGGTAACGAGCAGCACACCCCCTACAGCCAAGAGGCATTACTCATAGTGGGGCTGGCACTGAACTGAGCTCTCAACCTCTCCCATGGTGTGAGGAGTGAGGCATATTCCCTAGTTCTGATACAGTAACTAATTAGCAAAACATCATTATTAAGATTTATGCCCTGGGTCTAACAGCTGGATGCCCAAACACTCCCCCACTCACCTCTGAGGGGTGCACAGAAAGATTCTGAAGGTCATACCATTTTTGGTGGAGGCTCAGCACACAGGGTATCAGGTCTTCAAGAGAGAATCCAGTGCATTCAGACAGCTGGCTGGTCCAAGGATGTGCTGGAGAAGGGAATACAAACAGTAGCACCTAAGACTCTGTACTGCAGAAATAAAGCAGTTCTTACTTAAGATCATGCCTGCAGATAATCCAGCCAAGTTCACAATCAATTGACAGGCTCTAACAACCGCTGCAAGTGCCAGAATAGAGATTCCTAGCTGTGTAATCCAGTCCGTAGGCATTTCTTAAACCCAAATCTCGTGCTAACACTTGAGCTCAACACAGCAATTACTGGGAGGAAAAGGCCAAGCCACCCCATCCTTCTGAAGTGCTGTTATCTTTAACATGACTGAGGCAGGCTGGCACAAGTAGATATTGTGGGGCTGAAGTAGAAAGATGGCTATCAAGGGGGACTGCATGGATGAACAGGTTACACTGCAGAACCTGCAGTCCACTTATGAAATAATTAGCATTAGCCTATTTCTTACCTTGTCTGTGCAGTATCCTAGCCAACAGTAGTGCTGCAGCAGCCAGACAGGCAGGGGAATATACACAGAGACCCGTGTTCAATAGTGAGAGTTCGCAGATAAAACTGTACAGGTGAAGAGTTCTTCGCTCCAGAGGGATTATGTTCAGTAGCACTTCTTTGTAATCCACAATAGTAGGAATCTAATGCACAAGAGAGAACACACAGGAGTTGGCAAAACTCCCACACAGTGAAGCACCAAACACAATGGAATTATTCCCAGGTGACCAGGCCTTTTCATGGAGGCTCATTATAAAAGATGGCTTCTTACTATCCTGGTGGTGTCAAGATGTTTCCCAGACACTAAGGCAGGAATATATGAGATCTCTAAATTTGGTCCTACAGGGATTAAATTTAAACTTCTTACAGTACAATAGCATCAAGTATCTGCAAATACAGAATTACACACAACAATCCTCAGAGCATTCTCACTCAAATTAAGACCCCAATCACTTGTTATAGCAGCATAGGCTGCTGATTCAGAGGAAACCAGGAACACCCAAAGCAACATGCCTAGTCTACAGAGAAGAGGAAGAAGGATCTACATCTCACCACCGAGTATAGTAACTCTCCATGACTTAGCAAAGGACTGTATTCCACCTTTGCTTTTTCCGAACTTACCCTTATCTTGCCTTCCAGAGCAGAGATGATCTCCCCCATCATACGGACTAGATCTTCATATTTGTATGTGTTGTCTGTTAGCCACACAGCTTCCCGTATTGTCAAGATCTCTTTGCTGATGAAGCTGCAATATTAAAGATGGTTAACACTTGGGCCCAGGGAGAGCCATACACCATGGATATCCCACACTACAGAGACACCTGCACAAGGGGGAAGGGGATGTTAGTGCAGCTTAGGAAGATACCAGATAGAGTCATGAGTTATGCTGAGTGTCAAGTGTTCCCAGAAGGTAACGCCCATGTCCATGCCACCGTTAACCTGGGCCGGCATCTTTATCATGTCACTGACTAGAAGGCCTAGATCCTGCAGCAGTTTTCACAGGTGTAATTCCCTCAGAAAGTCTGCAGAACCAGTAGCCAGACCTATTCCTTGTGCCTGGAATTCAGTCTCCAGTTTGGCAGCATCTCTGTTTAAACCCAGGAGCCTTTGAGACAGCAGAAGTAGCAGAATTAGTCCCATCTAACACAGTGGGCCAAGAACACAATACTTCTCTGCCACAAAGAGTTATTTACACTGCCCGAACCCAGATACAAACCCACTTTTCTGAGTGGCTTATGGCAGATGGGCTGATCAGAATGATAGTGCTGACCTGGATCCCAGTCAGATTTCTGATGCTAGTCATCTACTCTACACAGAAGACAGTGCTTCGTGCATGGAGTGCTCCAGCCCCTCCAGTACACTTAAATAAGCGTTCAGGTGACAGCAGCATGACTTTGTATCTCACTTGGAAATATTAAGAACTTTACACTGAAAAGCAACATTCAAAGAGCAGTCACCATGTAAAGGGGCAAGCAAGGCTAGTGCTAGCTCTGTTATTATGCAGTGGAGAAAGCAGAACCAGATAGTTACGTACTGGGTTTGTATCATCACTGCCACTGGTGCATGTCAGCTGTCAAAACTCACCGTGTACAAATGACCATGCAGGCGATTCCCAAAAGCTGGAGCTGAGCCCGGGACACAGGTCTCAGCTTCAAGTACCGATCCACGCATCCCACTGTCATCTGAAGACAGAGGCTGGAGAAATCCTTCATGGTGGCCACTTCTACCAACCAGTCAATCAGGATGTACCTAGATAGGAGACAAAAGGCACATGATCCCTTAGGTAAGAAGCCATCCAGACCTTTACTAAGTGACAGCTATAACAGAGACTCTCCATAAATATCAAGCCTTTTATCCTTTTAAAAGTTGCTAGCCATCAAAATATTGAACATCAAAGCAAGACTTCAGTAAAAGACTTCAGTCCTGTTGCATCTAGGTAATACGACAGATATGAGACCAGCTTTAAGAGTCAAATTTTGGGCTGATGCACCATGGTAGGTGTTTTTTAGGCAGACTGGCAAATCAATGCAGATTGCAAGTAAGAAAGACACCTTAAAATATGAACTTATCAAAATAAGTGTCACTTTCATTCTGCTTCTAAGCAGGGGCACTGTGCAATTAGTGACATTTACAAAGTACAAACTTTTCTGCATTGCATGCCACTGCTTGTGTCCCAGAACTAACTGATAACCCCACAAAGAGCTTAATGATCTAACAAGCCACATCTCATCTCAGACAGAAGTGTAATTAGCACAAGTCTCACTGTAGGCACTTAAAGGAAACAGTAGCAGCCTTCTCTGCCATGTTAGAGACACACTTTGTCAAAGACCTGGCTGCTGAGCTTGTTTTTACCTCATTGTCTCGTTCATTCCTTTCTGCACAGTGAAGATGCTTTGCTTTCTGACAGGAAGGGAGGCCTGGAAGAGCTGAGACACCATCTCACTGGAGGCCTTTGCTTCTAATCCTAGCTGGTTTCCGTTCCCACAAGCTTTGGCTAAAGATATCTACAGCAGGCAGACAGCAGGGAAAACGTAAATAGCAAGTGAGCTAATTTGCATTTAGAAAGAGAAACAAAATTTGAACTGGAAACATGGGTGAATCCAGGTCATTTTTGCATTCAAAATACAGTGAAATGCAGTTTATGGGACCACTGCAGAAACAGTAAGAATAAACAGTTATTTTTCAAAGATGGTAGAATTGTTGTACACTACACGTATCAGTATTTTGGGACAGGCTCTTCAAAACAAAGACTGCTTGCTAAAGTGAGTCCTTGTTCAGGTTTCACTGTGCAAGTGCAGTATTTTCAGAAGTGATCACTTTGCAGAGTATGTGTAAGTGTTTTCTGAAAAAAGTTTTATCCCCTGTTCCTAATGGCCAGCCACTGGATCTTTATTTAAGAACACTCCATGTCTTTCTAGGTCAGTGTAGACAGGGCCGTGCAAAAACTAAAGTCTTGTTTTCACTAGTGGAAGTCTTACCTGGGCTTCCCAGCAACCCTTTGCTGCATAGTCCCTTAGTTTCCTGAGGCTCTGGAGGTATCTGCCAGGATCTGACATCTACAGAAAAGGAATATGAACAGCATTAAGAAGGCATTGCCCCTTTTTGTCTAGGGGAGAGAACCATTTGGTACAATGTTTGTGAAGGTTGGAGTACTACTACTATCCAAAGGCATTGCTTCTCCTATCTCTTCTGCTCTTTGTGAGAAAAACCTCACACAACAGTCAGTCTGTTTCTCTTAAGGATGTTCCCGATTTAAGGCACTGGAGATCAGAGTTCAATTCTCAATTGAGCCACAGACTTCCTGTGTGACCATGGGCAAGACACTTAATTTTTGTGTTCATCTTCCCAATCTGTAAAATGGGGATACTACTTCCTTTGTCACCATTTGCCCATCTTGTCTATTTAGATTTAGCTCTTAGTGGCAGGGATTGTCTCTTACCGTGTGTATATAGAGCACTCAACACAAGAGAGCCCCATTCTTGGTTGGGGACTGTAGGGGCTACTGTAATAGAAGTGAAAAGATAATTTTAAGAGTCAAATTTACTCACAGCAGCTCTTCTGTTACTTTCCCAGAGGAGGTAGGAGCTGTTTAGGCAACCCTGCTTTGAAGACTCTTCAAACATTTCAAGAGCTTCTTTTCTTTTTTCTTCATCCTAAAAATAAAAAGTCAAATGTTATTTATGCTGCATACTCAGTCAGATGGACACAAGGCCCCAAGACTCCAGAGTGGTACAGACGTCCTTGGATTGAAAGCTACAATACAGAATCAATCCACTACTGTCAGGAGCATCCTCCAAATGTTCAGGATGTCTTGAACTGCAGGTACTGTCTTTTGGAGACCCTGGTTTAAAAGTTACTTTGCAGCTTTCCTCAGGTAGTCAAAAGCAATTCAGGCCTCCAGGTGGCCAGCATGTCACTTCCTTTGGTACCCAGTGTGGCAGATCTCAAAAGGATGTTTCTCAGCCATAGTGCAAGCACAACAAGCAGGTCTAGTGGCTAAAACTATTTTTAAAAAACATGGGAGCAGATTCTCAGCTGATGTAAATTGGCACAGCTCCAATGAAGTCAACAGAGCGGCACAAGATTACTCCAGCAGACAACATATGAATTTGACCCACACTGAAGCCTAACTCGATTTCAAATGGAAAGTGTCTCTTAAATAGAAAAAGGCCACCATAGATGGTTGGGGCTTCTCTGCCACGAAAAGGAGAATGCAAAAAAACTTCTCCTCTCCCCACACCCCCCACACTGGGGGAAACCAAGAACAATTGGCCTGATCTCACATTAAGGTAATAACAAAACGGCATCTAGCATTTGAAAAGTCACAGGGGAAATCTGCATTGTAAAATTGTACCTTCAGAATTCCCAAAGCCATCAGCAGGAGAGGAGTGTTACTCACCTCAAAGAGGCTTAAAACCTTAGCCAAGCAGTGGAGAATAGATCCTTTCTGGGCCTAAAAAGATAGTTTTAAAACTACACATTAATAAAGAGAACCAAGAAATAAGAGAGACTTCTTCAAAACAGTCCCAGGATAGAGCTTTGTTTGCATTGGCCTTTTATGTACTGACCATTCCCCCCCACATAGAACTGGAAGGGACCTCAGGAGGTCATCTAGTCCAACCCCCTGCTCAGAGCAGGACTAACCTCAGCTAAATAATCCCAGCGAGGGTTTTGTCAAGCCACAGCTTAAAAACCTCTAAAGATGGAGATTCCACCACCTCTCTAGGTAACCCATTCCAGTGCGTCACCACCCTCCTAGTGAAAAACTTTTTCCTAATGTCCAACCTAGACCTCCCCCGCTGCTACTTGAGACTGTTGCTCCTTGTTCTGTCATCTGCCACCACTGAGAACAGCCTAACTCCATCCTCCCTGGAACCCCCTTTCAGGTAGTTAAAGGCTGCTATCAAATCCTCCCTCATTCTTCTCTTCTGTAGACTGAACAAGCCTAGTTCCTTCAGCCTCTCCTCATAAGACTTGTGCTCCAGCCCCCGAATCATTTTTGTTGCCCTCCGCTGCATTCTCTCCAACTTCTCCACATCCTTGTTGTAGTGGGGGGCCCAAAACTGGATATAATACTCCATATGCAGCCTCACCAATGCCAAATAGAGGGGAATGATCACTTCCTGTGATCTGCTGGCAATGCTCCTACTAATGCAGCCCAATATGCTATTAGCCTTCTTGGCAACCAGGGCACACTGCTGACCCATATCCAGCTTCTTATCCACTGTTACCCCCAGGTCTTTTTCTGCAGAACTGCTGCCTAGCTCGTCAGTCCCCAGTCTGTAGCTGTGTATGGGATTCTTCCGTCCTACGTGCAGGACTCTGCACTTGTCCTTGTTGAACCTCATCAGATTTCTTTTGGCCCAATCCTCCAGTTTGTTTAGGTCCTTCTGTATCCTGTCCCTACCTTTCAGGGTATCTACCACTCCCCCCAGCTTAGTGTCATATTAATATTTCATTACTTTTGAGATGGAAATTAATTTGGCAGAACAGTCACCTTTCAGTCCTTCGACAGCTAGCAAACAGAGCCTCTGCTGCATACTGCATATGCTTTTGCTGTGTATTAACTTTAATTTTTAAATGTAAACAATGCTTAAACAGCTATAAATCAACGGCATCAGAACAAGATACTCCTTGGAGAAACTGAAATGTAATTGTGCAAAGAGCTAGGTGGATGTGCTGCCCTGTCTTAAAGTCATTGACAGAAAGAGCACCACTTACTTTCTGCAGCTGACACTCTGCTTTGAGGCTCTCATAGACCACAGCTTTACAACAGCTCCCATTCACAGACCATGGGGGACGAATAAAAAGCCAGATAAATGGGGCCGCGCAGACATTCAGACGCTCTGTCAGGCTGAAGAAATGGGATGCCTTTAACCCATTCACTTCTGCACGACCCTCATCGGAGATGGACACTGAATAAGTGAAACAGATACTTTAAAGAGGGAACAGAAGCTAACCCATAATATCTGCCTGGAATTTAATAGTGCCACAGCACAAGTCAGCAGGATGGTTTCACAGAAATGGTAACAGGATGCAGAAGAAGGATGGCTCTGCTTGATTCAGTCTGAAGCTTTTGACAGGCAAAATGACATGACCAAAAATCATTGGCAACGACAAAATTTTGTTGTACAGTCAGCCACAGCAATACATAGTCCTAATCCTAGGGTGTTTTTATAAGTGTCAGTACTTCACAATGTAACATCAACCCCTGGGGCAGGTGGCACAAACCCCACTATACTGGCTACCCACATTGTTCAGAACCCTCACCAGTCAGATTCCTCCTTTTAATCAACTCATTTTGTAATACTTAATCTGCATTTTAAAGTATGCTCAACAGGCTATCGAAGCAGCTACGTTTGACCAGAGGCTTCCAATTCAAAGCGTAACTTCAAGCGCTACTAATTTGTGATCCACACACATCCACATTTTAGGTAGAAGTGGAATCCATTAGTGCTGTTTACAAGTGTATGGTGCTATAATGGTATTTCAGCCACAGTATTTAAATGGCTAGGGAAATGCTGGTAGTGCCATTGGAAGCTATAACACAAAAGGCACAATGGTATACGAGACCTTGCCACATACTTATAAATGAGGGGGAGGGGAAAATCTGTTTCTGCATTTAACAATTTTACAACATGGGTGGGGGGAAAAAAAAACAAAACCAAATACCCATAAAATAAGTAGGGATAAAAACTGGCACATGACTGATTTAAAATATCCAAGCTTATTGATCAGGCTTCACCATAAATTGCTTTGTTCTTTTATATAGAACTATATACACTCCACCATCATTTCTCTCTGCCATTCCCATTGTCTCCACAGCACATGCTTTAACACACTTACAGCCTTCGTTGTACAGGTATGCTATCCCCAGCTTCACAGCAGCTTCAAAGTTACCCCTTTCAGCAGCCCTAAATAAGAATACAAACAGATAACTCAGATTTAATCTGAGAGCAGCTGAATCATTTGACTATTCCAGTGCAGCAGGAAACCTTGCTTCCATGTTTGTTTCTTCTAGATGGCCACAACTCCAGAATGCAGTGGAAGAATTCAGAACTTGAACCTCTGAAGCACATAGGAGGCTTCCATGGGCACCAGACAGATTCAGCTCTTATGTTCTGCCTCCACCAACACCCACACACACCTTTTTCAGATAGAGTCTTTACTCTTTCAAATTAGTTGTTTGCTTGCAACTTTAGATTTTTATACTCATTTTTAAATATGGAAAAAATCCAAATACCAGTCTTAAAAATACTTTTAAAACACAGTTGTGCTGTCTTTCAGTCCACATTTCTGGCTTATACATTTACACTGAAACACAAATATCAGAGCAAAGCAGCAGTAATAATTTTAGCTTATGCACTACATTCCATCAGGGGATTGTAAAGCACTTTGAAGACATAGTTTCCATCTACACTTCAAATATAACAACAGCCTCTTCTCCAGTTAACAAGACAGTTCCAATCTGAAGTATAGAAATGAAACTAACAGTGCTCCTAATCACATTAAGGGGGGATTTTCAAAGGCAGAAAAGGCAGTTAGGTGTCCTTCTCTCACTGAAAGTCAATGGGGAATTGGGTACCTAACTGTCCTCTGCATCTTTGAAAATCTCCCCTAATGCATAGACCATGAGTGGGTTCCTATAAATTACCTTTCAAACATCTTCAGATTTTTTGGAGAAGGCCATACTTCTTGAAAACTTGCACATGCCCAAACACTAGCATGATTATCTACAAGATATTTAAGATGCGAGTGCACCTGGGGGGGGAAAAAAACAAGTATATTATAACTGATAGGGATCCATAGAAAAATAGTTCTTGTGGTCTATTGTTACAGCCACATTAACATGACACAGGTAGACTTTTGTACAACTACTGTCCTGCTTTATTAACATTAATAAATTAGATTAGACAAAAGTCAATTCTGGAAAATAAGATAAGCATCCTTAACCGAACCAAACTGTTCAGTCAGAATGATTTGGCAGAATAGCTCCCTCTGGAAAATTTAAACAAAACACTCAAATATGGCTGCTAATCTTTTTAAGACTGAGGGGTTTAAGCAACAAAACTGCTACCATGATAGTAGAAAACTGAAGGAATACATACAGCAGTTAGATTTACTCTGCCATGAGGATCCGGCCTTCCCTGTGTCCAGTCCTGCCATTGGGAGCAAGGGCATCCCACTGACAGAGGTAAGCCCCATCCCACTACAGGGGTGAAGTGGGTTAGCGGTGAAGTGGGTTAGCAGACTCACAGCTCGGATGGAGAGAATATCCTCAGCAGGAAGGCCTTTCAGAACATGAAACAGAACATCTTCAGGGAGACTCAGTAACGTCAGGACTCGAGGCCGTTTTCTTATCCTTCGCTTTGAAGGGAAAGAAAAACACCTGGAACATCTACAGTGGATTACTAGGAAAAACAAAACCAAACCCCCAGACATCTCAATTAGTGAAAGAGCACTATCAAGTAGAAATTTCAGGACAAGAGACAACAGCTGTGAAGAATACTAGTCTACATATTAACATGCAAATGGTCGGTGTTACAGAGTCTGCTCTAGTGCAGCACAAGTTATGTTGTATCTTCAAGTGAAATGGAAAGTAAAAAAAATTGTGTTACAATAGCAAATCAATTGCATAATCATCTATAAAAGGGGATCACTAACAAACTAAAGTGACAATAGATAAACTGACAGGGCCAGAAAAGATCTCTTGGGCTATTCAGCCCGACATCCTCCACTGTGCAGACTCCTTCCATACATGATTCCCATTCAGGTAGTATTTAATGCATAGGAGTGTCAGTGATGTGGCCAGTCATCTTAATTTTTTTCCTGTCAATATTTACCTCCCATAGCCTCCTGTCACTGCTCTTTGAACTGCCATCTTTAGAGATTCAAGTCCCTTCTTTCATGCATTAGGGCTCCTTGTGATATTAGGACAAGTATCTGGACTATATGTATTCTGCTCCTTTACTCGCTCCTCCTAAGGACGGATGGGAAAGTTCACCTTGCACCTGCTAGCCAAAGGACTACAGGTATGTCTACATTGCTGGTAGCTCTGCAGGCACTGCCAGATTGATGCCGCAGGCAATGGAGAACTGCACAATCGATCCCAGAAGAGCTGTCCGGTCAATGCTGTAAATCCACCCCCACGAAAAGCGTAAGGCTGTGTCGACCAGAGGGTGTATCCCGTCAGCACAGCGCAGTGGAGATGCCACAGTAAGTCAAAGTTAGTAAGTTGATGGGTGATACGCTACATAGCTTGCGTATCTCACATCAACTGCCACCAGAAGTGTAAACCAGGCCTAAGTTAGCTAAAGGCAGAGGCAAAAGTGAATGATAGAGATGGCGGGCTCACTAGAGGGATCCAGGGGCAATACCCTGGTGGGAAGCCTAGTCCTGCTCCCCTTTGCTGGGAAGGGTGAGGTATTTGGATTTCTACTGAGATGCTGTGACTATCTTTTGCATCAGTCTGAGTAGTAGGTGTCAGAAATTTGAAACACCCTGACCTACTAGAAGGGAAAAGGATCTCTCTCACCTGAAGCCCTGAGACTACATGAGTGGGATCCAAAAAGAAAACTATGTGGTGATAAGGGATTCTCCTCCCCAGTGAACAGCTCCAGTACCTTCCCTGGCTGCTGCTCAGAGCTTTGCAGCTTTGCCAAGCATCAGCAGAGTGAAAATGACATGAGTCTTGTCAATTTCATTGCTGCCCTGTGAAGACCAGCAGAGACCAGAGACTTGCCAGTTTCACTCTTGGCCGCTGCTCAGAGCTTTATCAAGCAGCAGCAAGCAAGTGATGAAGAAGTCTATTTGCTCAGCGCTGTGTCACATTTGGAAAGATATCTTTGCAACCATAAAGTCTAGAAACACACACAAATTGATGGATTAGGACTGCTTTTCTTGGAATTTTTCTTGCTTGGCGATAGCTGATGTATTTTTCAAATCCAGTTTGTAGGTCTTATCATGCAATGATAGGTTAGCTGAGAAACCTAATTAGTTGGGTTTTCTTCTAGATCAGTTAATACAATAATTTGTATCAGTAGGGACCCCAGTGATATTCCACTTGCAGGAATTAACTTAAAACAGTGGACATGAAAAATTGTTAATCAGTTGATTTCCAATCCCTGGTATTAAAAAATTGTTTTCAAATAAGTGTAAATGTACAGAATAATAAACTTCAGAGAGGTAATAGAACAAATCTTCCAAACCACAAACAAATCATACGTGGAATTAAATAAATAAAACAAGCCAAGCAGCTGCAGGGACTTTGTCATTTTTAATTATAGGGCCATGGGCACTAGCTAAGCTAAAGATAGAATAATGTGACAGAACAGGGTGATGCACTCTTTGGCAGTGGCTCTGAACCTCTCTTTTCATGGAAATTTCCCCTCATTTTCATCCAAATATGTAAATGGATGATTTTTTTTAAATTAAATTTAAAAAAGGTTATTTTTGAATATTTTTGTGACTTCTTTTCTAATGTGTTCTACAATTTTTAGTTTTTATCCTATCTGGGTAATAAGCCAGCATGTGGAGAACCCACAAACTAGTGTTGCTCTGTCTCATATCAAAGTTTGGATGCCACAGCACTGTGTTGCATCACCTTAGAAAGGAGAGAGAACACCAGGCTGTCTGCAAGAGTCGCCAGCAGTAGCCCTCTAACTACCAACGGCTAGCAACACTCCTCCAGGTAGAGAGACACTCCACAAGATTGAGTAATACAGTTCCTACAACCAGGTATTTCCCAGTGCAGATTTACAGGTATCTGTCTAGGCAAAAAAAAAGCAAAGTGGCCACCTTGAATATCTTTTTATACCAAAATGAATGTGTATTTTATTAACTTTTTGGAGTTTCCAAGATCAACAATGAAATGAGCTACTACTCTAACTGAATGCCCATTCTTGCCCTGGTAGCCCTTGGTTTACCTATTAGTTACTTTTGAATAAAAGGCTGTATCTACGTAATTAAGGGCGATTCTGACATTCACAAATCACTAGATTATTATTGTCATAGATGTTCCATCCCCCAGCCCACCCCATCAATTTCAGCAAGAGAACTACTGCAATGAACTACTGCCAGTGCATCTCTAGAGTGGCATCCCAATTAAGCCTGTGTTCAGAACTGAAGCTGACTCAACAGCCCAGGAAATTGAAACAAGATTAGATGGCGGACAAAATAGCTCCAGCAGCTCAGAATTTATATTAGATGGTTTTACTTTAAAATGGCCCCATATACTACAAACATATCCATATTGTGTACACAAGTTGCATTTTTAATATCTTAAATTCAAGAACTGCTAAAGTAACTGAAGCATTTCACAGTACATTTGGCAAACAAAGATAGCTTAGATTTTAGAAGCAGGTCCACTGGTATTATGTACCCCATCACAAGAATAAAAATATATTAAACTCAGGTGAAGTATTTAAATATTTCTGTCCCATTAATGCAGAAAGTGTCATTTAAAAAAAAATCATTCCTGTTAAAATAAACTTGCCTTCAGAAAAAGATTCTTCTTGGTAAACCCATTTATAGTTTTTTGGCAAAAAATAATTCACTAGATGATTTTCCTAAATAGTCAGAGTGCCAAGCAATTTACTATGCACAGATCTTTTGGAAGAGACCATAAAAAAGCCAGTTTTGGCTGCTCTAAACATAGGAGTCCTTATCACTTATTCCCATGCCTTTGGTCACAAATTTTCCCTCTTCCCTCCATAAATATGCCAGTTAGGTACTACCCTCAACCCAGAGAGGACCACATTAAATTAAAAAATGAATACTGCAGTTTGTTAAGCATTTTGGTATCCTGCATGACAAAAGGCACTCCAGAAATGTAAGCTAATATTATATTAAAAACCTAGAAATTAACTTTGGACGTGAGAGAGTGGGGGTGGCTTAGATGTCATATCTCAATTCTAGATTTGACTGTCATGGCAAAGATAAAACCCTGCTAAAATGAGACTTCTATTTAAAAGCGGTAAACTGCAATCCTGTAGTCTAATTTCCAGTCCTGTGACCCACCTGAAATATCAAAACTCTCTCTCATTTTGAATTAAGTTTTTATTTTTATTTTTAAATTAGACTCTCCTTTTGATGAGGGAATTTTGCAGGGTGTATATTTCAATAATTTATATTTCATTCATCCCAACACCATGCCTTTCTGAAGCAAAAGTCTCAGCTGCTCCCTACAAAGCCTGCAGCCACTCCTCCATTTAATAATTATAACCTTACTTTATAATTATTTTTGTGAAACTCTCTGAGTTGATGAGAAACCCGAAGTGGCCAAGATAAGACTTGTAGCTCTTTTTTAGTGTCCTGGGTGCCCCTGCAGGAGCCCTGAGTGAGTCCCCTCCCCCTGCAGGCAGGTCCTGTTCCACTATAGGCTCGGTTGATTTTTAAATCCACCCGCCTAAACCAGTGGGGCTCCCTCTCTTTGGAATTTAAAATCTAAAGCACCACCTTTCTTACAAGTACGGGGGGAGAAATAAAAAGGTAAATCAGGAAGTGCCAGCTAAGATGTGAGGAAAGTGGGAGGGAAGGAAGGTTCCAGGGGTTAAATCCCATCTGATGTGGGGAAGCTGGTAGGCTCCTGGCAGGGGTACTCAGACATTTCACAGCCCTCGTGTCACCACCAAAGTGCTTTTCTCTCTCGGGTCTGAGAATTTAGCTTCTGAGGCTCAGAGGATCCTCCAGCAGAGAGGTGGCCCTCTCATTACCCCTCCCAGGGACCCACACCAGCCACCCCCTCCCCTAACTCCCAGTCCCACGAGGAGCCGGGCGTAGCGCTCTGCCAGGGCAGGGGATGGAGCCCCTAACCGCCGGCTGGCAATCCACTTCCTACAGAGTCCCAAGGTCCCCCTGCCCCACACCCACCCGAGGGACCCAGAGGGACCATGCCCCTACCCCTGCCCCTACTCCCACCCGAGGGACCCATCCTCCCCTACAGGGGCCCCACACCGCGTCCCCCCACCCCCTTCAGAGGAGCCCCAACCGGCCAGGGGCGGGGAAGACGCTCGCTCACCGCCCGCTTTCATCTCTGCCCCTCCGCGCTGCGGTGCGAGTCCCCAGGGAGCCGTCACCAGCCGCCACCGCGCCAGGAGCCGGGAATGAATGAGCTGGACTCAGCTGCAGCTGCGGCTGCTGCCAGGGTACCGGCAAGGCCTGAGGGGAGGGGGCGGAGAAAGAGAGGGCGGGGCTCAAACTAGGCCCCACCTCCATTGAGCTGGGCCCTGCCCCTCCGGGCTCAGTGAAGGTCAGGGAGAGAGCGAGCGGGAAGCTCCACCCAGGATCCGCCCCCTCGGGCTGTGTCACGCCTCGAGCGCGCCGGATGCCTAGCCTGCCCCTCCCTGCGCGGGTCCCACTTGCCACTGGGGAAAGGCCCCGCCCACCAGCCGCGCGCACTTTTTTTCAAACCCAGCCGGAGCTGTCATTGGTCAGTCTGATGACAGGGTGGAGATATCGCGGCTCCGGCCCCCACCGCCCGGATTGGGCGCTCAAGATGCGGATTCGAATGAGGGCGGTTGGCGGTTCGTGTCGCGAGGCGCCTGGTGGTAGCATGGGAGTGAGGGTTGAGGGGGCGCGTGCGCAGGATACACCCAGCAGACTGCTGTGGGCCCGCGTGCCGTTCCGTTCCGTGCCGCGCCACACCACGCCATACCGCCTGGGCTGGGGCCAGTGTCCCGTGCGGCCCCGTCACCCCCTCAGCCCAGGACTGGAGTCACCCGCGCCTATCCCCCTCAGCCCACGGCCTGGGATTACCCGCACACCCTCCCCCCATCCCAGATTGGAGGGGCACCGGCACCCCTCCCCGTGTACTGTGTGCGGGGGGCAGCAGGGCCGGGACAGGGGAGTAGGGGGAGTCCAGGCCGCGGACGCACAGTGCCCTCCCCCCCTCCGGGTGGGGAGGGGCAGGGGGGCCTGCAGTGCACCGGGAAGCCAGTAGCGAGCCTTCCCCGCGTGGGAACGGGCCCTGCAGGTCAGCCCTGGCGGGGTTAGCCGGTCTCTGAGCAGAGAGCACCGACAGGCCGAAGAGCTGGGGTGGAGGGGGTGGGGTAATCAAGGACAGTGGTGTTACCCTTCTGCTAGGTGGCGTTAGCAGCATTAGAGACTGGGCTCAATATCCTGGGACTGACGAGCCCTAACCCACCCAGAAATCTGAAAAATCAATCTGCACCTATGGCACCTCGAAGAGGCAACCCTGCCCCATTTGCATGCACCAGGCTGTGCAAAGCAGAGAAAACTCAATAAAAAGAGGAAAGGAACTTGGCATTAATTTGGGAAAACACCACAACCATGGTTCGAACACATCTGACCGTGAGCAAAGCTTCTGCCCCAGAGTACATTGGTCTTTTGCCTCCATTTCTCACCTTGTGTTTAAATCGAAGAAACAAATGTCCCTTTAACAAGCCAGTCCCTTCTCCCTCCACTGCATCCCACTGACAGCTGCTGTTCTTGGTCATTTTCAGGAGTTCTCCCACATGGAAAGCTGGAGGGGACAAAACATTGAGCAATGCCTTTGCTGCTGCTGTTATTGCTGCCTCACAGGTGCCGCCATTCACTCTCTGTTGCTGCCGTAGTTGTGCCATCATTTATTCCGCTGCTGTCGTTTGTCATGCCACCGTTCATTCCACCGTGTGGTCATCTGCTCAGTCACCAATGGCCCTGTGCCATCAGCTGCCTTTCTACTGTAACCTCTGTGAGTTGGGCTCTTGAAGTTCCACCCAGATCTCAGCGAACCTCAGTGCTAATGCAGGCTGGGCAATCTCTCCCACAGAAATGCTAAGCAGATCTAACCACTGAGACCTGATATTCTGTGATTTCAGCTCCAGTGGTCACTGAAAAAAATAAGACTCTCTATGGAGCCTAATCAGCTCTAATTTTAAACAGAGAAGTGGGATAGGTCAAGTAAAGCCTATAACTCAGACAGAGCCAACACCACCTTCTCTTCTGCCACTGGGATCTGGCATCTGAACACCCAGCTTAGTAAATTCAGTTCAGTTGAAGATGAACCCTTCAATCAGGACAGGCCAAGTACAGATCTGCCACCCTTTACTCATACAATAACATTTCATTACCCCTGCACTCAATATACTAAAGTGATTTGTAACCAAACACCAGCCAAAATTGATCAATTGGGCAACACAGCTCTGTCTGCTAGATACCTAGGCAGAGGAGGTGTGTTCATGTAAATACAATCTGGTTCTGAAGCCTTTTCCCTCCAGCTCATCACTAGCTGTCAGGGGAGAGCTGCTTCAGACCCTGCATACAGTAGGTTGTAAAGGACCTCCATGGCTTTCACTACTCACTATCAAATTCCACAACTGTTGAGGTTCTGTTGCTAGTATTAATATGAGTTTGAAATGTTAGCACTGGGTTTTGTTAGTATGTCTGTATTGCAACTGTTCACTGGATGGTTTCACATGTGCTTGTGTATGTGTTTTTTACAGTACTGATGCTGCTTCCTCTACGTTGCTTTTCAACAGCAATGCTAAAGAGAGAGCAAGACATACATATAGAAAAGGAGAGTTATTTATCTGAAAACCATAAATAAGGTGGGGGAAAACCAGAACGTATAAAAGATTTTTATATATGCCTTGAGGATGCTAATTAAATGTCAGATGTTTCAACTGCTAATTGAAGGTGTGTGTATTCAATGACTTTCATTCTAATACCCAACTCCATCCACATACCCATCCCCACTGGCAGGGATCTCACCCCTTTACCAGACTGTGTGCCCCTTCTCTGGAGATCACACCCCAGAATAGCAGTTTCTGTGCAAGGACATTTGCTGGTTTTTAAGCTTCAATATCCGAGGTGTTGTAGCTTAATAAAATAAATAAGCCTAAAGGTTCAACATATCCAGTAGCAGCTTGTGTTTTAAATTAAGAAGTTTTTGATTTACAGAGACAAAAAAATAAACTCTGAAGCCATTTTTTTTAATGTTAAAGGAAAAAGAAAGACCACATGTGCTGCTAAGCTGAAAGGAGCACTGCAGTGACCACACTTCAACCTCATATGAGAGTGTATATGACTTTTGCATCTTGTCATGTAACAGCTTGCTAGTCACTCAAGATCAGTGGACTCCAGTACAGAGGAGGACCACAGTCTTATGAGGCCTGTAGTGGGGAGATGTTGTAAAAATGATGAGTTCAAAAGGAATTAGTAAAATTAAAAAAACCTTATGCTTTCATGGAATTAATTTGATGTTGGTGAAAAGTTTTACATTAATAACCTTAACTGACTGATCTCTGGAACAGGTTTCCCCATGTGAGCAGATTTCCCATTCTGCCTTTCCAATGTTTCTCAACCCTGACCCAGAGAGAACATGTCTCAGATGATACAGAATCATTCGCCAAGACCAATTCTATTCTTGGCCTCTCCGCTGACACTTTCAACAAGAGGGTCGTTTGCGGTGGTTCCTGGAATGGGGATGCCCATCTAGATTGAGACTTTTACACTCACCAGGTTGCTGAACAGCCATCAGACAATAATACATGCTTTGCTCTTTTATACCATTCATCTGAAGAATTTATATAACATTACAAATGTCACTAGCATCTCCATTTTACAGATGGGGAAAGTGAGACAGAGAAGCTAGATGATTTGTCTAAGGTTGCACAGCAAGTCTGTGGCAGCGCTGGAACCAGAACACAGTTCCCCTGGCCCTGCCAGTCCATGCTTCAGTCAGCAGACTAAGAGTTTCCAAACTTTTACAAAATGAGAAGCCCATCTTAATGAAGAGTTTAGTTTATCTTGTGGATACATTTCACCAGGCTGAGCATTTGGATCCACCTCCCCTTCCATTCACAGTTGCATAACAACACTATGGTAAATACAGCAATCATATTACAAAATGAATATTGGGAAAGAGTGAATGTATTTTTAGCTTTTCATGAGAAGTATTGTGTCCTTTTTGGAAAATAAGTTCATCATATTACCATGTTTGTGCTCCATTTCATGTCCCCCTGACAGCTGCTTTGTTTCAGCTAAAAACCAGTTGAGCTAGTGCCATGTGACCAGCCAGTTTCCTGCAGACCACTAGCAAGAGCAGAGCAGGGAAATGTGGGGCAAAGGATATGCTGGCTGCAGGGAGTATGTTGTGACAGAGAAGTGTGTGTGTGTAGAAGGGGGTAGCAAGACTGTGGGAGGAAGCAGAGAAGGAAAATATAGAGGCAAGAAGTGCATGGGGCAGGATAAGAATGCAGTGCTATTACTGGTATCTTGTCTGAAGGACAAAACAGACATGGTTCTGGAAGCAGCTAAATCCAAAGGGTTGATTGCTTACAAAGCCAAAACATACTGTTCTTTCTTGATCTGAGGCCTATCACCCAGGGACATCTGAAGGAGTATGTACATCTTGAATGGGCATCTGAGGCCCAATACAAAGCCCATTGAAATCAATGGGAATCTGTCCATGGACTTCAGTGGGTTTTGGCTGAGGCTGATGAAGAGGCAGGTCTAGAAAAAGCCATATTATTCACAGCAAAACTCGGGGTTATCTGATGATAAAGCCATGGGAACTCAGGGTTAGCCTAACTCTGCTGTTGAAATCAATGTGAAACGCCCATTATGAGAGCAAAGTTAGGCCAATGCTGCATGCTTTTGAACTCCATATCTTCTGAGATGAGTTCACTTAAAGTCATACTGGAAGAGATCCTTAAAGCCAGCTAGTTTGAATTCTCTGATGAGGAGGAAGACTGTTATGTGCGAATTTTAATCACTGCCCCCATGAGGATGAGAGAACAAACTTCATATCACTTAATGCACTACTGGAAGGTGCTCAGATACTACAGTGATGAGTGCAATATAAGAACCCGCATAGAATAGCTAACTGATTATGGATATGAAGCAGGGATTTCATCTGTGTTTAACTTTTCTGATTGTTTTTGTTATTATAGAAGATTAAGGTTGGAAGGGACCTCAGGAGGTCATCTAGTCCAGTGGTTCTCAAAGTGGGGGCGCGTGCCTCCCTAGGAAGGCGCAAGATGGATCGTGGGGGGACACCGTGGGCAGAGTTTGGGGAGGGCATGGGGGAGGCTGCTGCGCTGTCGCTGGGCAGGCGTTGAGGGGGGGGCAGCCTCCCCCCACCTCCGCTCCCCTCCTTGGGGTCCCCCAACACCTGCCCTGTGCTGCCTGTGTGGGGTGCCAGGGAGCAGCGGTGCAGGGAGCATGCTCAACATTGGCAGGGGGTTGGAGGGGGAAGCAGCTGTGCAAAGTGTGGAGCGTGGAGCTGGACCCAGCTCTGTCCCCCACTCGACAAGCAGTGCCATGCCTGCCATCCGCAGCAGCCTTCCCTGCCTCCACTCCTCTCCTTGGGGTTCCCCACCACCTTCCCCGGGGCTGCCCATGTGAGGCGCTGGTGCCCCACTGCCACCTGGCCCTGCTCTCACCCCGGTGGAGCACGGGACAGAGCCGGTTCAGCTCCACGCTTTGCACTTTACACAGCTGCTTCGATTTCCAGGCATGTCTCTGGGCATGCTCCCTGCTGCTCCCCACACTCAGGAATACAGCCAAGAATGGAGATTCTCTGCTGCAAAAAAACAAGCACACCCCTTGCACTAATCAGGTAAGCAGCATGGTACTTTAATTATTATTTTGTTATTATTTTCAATTTTGTGTGAGATGTCAGCTGTTATTGATATATATGTATGCCCTGGTTTTTTCTGAAGGGGGGGATTCAGGGGAAGAGGGGGCACAATTGTTAGACAAAAGTCCACAGGGGGCTCCATTTAAAAAGTTTGAGAACCACTGATCTAGTCCATACCCCTGTTCAAAGCACAGCTAACCCCTGCTAAATCATCCCAGCCAGGGCTTTGCCAAGCCAGGCCTTAAAAACCTCTAAGGATGGAGATTCCACCACCCCCTAGGTAATCCATTCCAGTGCTTCACCATCCTCCTAGTGAAAATTTTCCTAATATCCAACCTAGACCTCCCCCGCTGCAACTTGAGACCATAGCTCCTTGTTCTGTCATCTGCCACCACTGAGAACAGCTTAGCTCCATCCTCTTTGGAACCCCCTTCAGTTAGTTGAAGGCTGCTATTGAATCCCCCCTCACTCTTCTCTTCTGCAGACTAAATAAGCCCAGTTTCCTCATCCTCGCCTCATAAATCATGTGTCCCAGCCCCCTAATAATTTTTGTGGCCCTCCACTGGACTCAGTTTGTCCACATTCTTCCTGTAGTGAGAGGCCACAACACTGGACACAATACTCCAGATGTGGCCTCACCAGTGCTGAATAGAGGGAAATAATCACTTCCCTCAATCTGCCAATGCTCCTACTAATGCAGCCTAGTATGCTATTAGCCTTCTTGGCAAGCAGGGCACGCTGCTGATTCATATCCAGCTTCTTATCCACTTTTCTGCAGAACTGCTGCCTAGCCCATTGGTCCCCAGTCCGTAGCAGTGCATGGGATTCTTCCATCCTAAGTGTAGGACACTGCACTTGTCCTTGTTAAAACTCATCAGATTTCTTTTGGCCCAGTCCTCCAATTTGTCTAGATCACTCTGTATCCTATCCCTACCCTCCAGTGTATATACCACTCTCCCCAGCTTAGTGTCTTCCGCAAACATGCTGAGGATGCAATCCACTCCACCCAGATAATTAATGAAGATGTTGAACAAAATCAGCCCCAGGACCAGCCCCTGGGGCATTCCACTTGTTATCGGCTGCCAACTAGACATCGAAGCTGTTGATCACTACCTATTGAGCGTGACAATCCAGCCAGCTTTCTATCCACTTTACAGTCCATTCGTACAAACCATACTTCTTTAACTTGCTGGCAAGAATACTGTGGGAGACCGTATCAAAAGCTTTGCTAAAGTCAAGGTATTTGTCCACCACTTTCCCCACATCCACAGAGCCAGTCACCTCTTCATAGAAGGAAATCCAGTTGGTCAGACATGATTTGCCCTTGGTGAATCCATGCTGAATGTTCCTGATCACCTTCCTGTCCTCCAAGAGTTTCAAAATGGATTCCTTGAGGACCTGCTCCATGATTTTTCTGGAGACTGAGGTGAGGTTGACTAGTCTGTAGTTCCCCAGATCCTCCTCTTTCCCTTTCTTGAAGATGGGCACTATATTTGCCTCTTTCAATCATCAGGGATCTCCCCCAATTGCCACAAGTTTTCAAAGATAACGGCCAATGACTCTGCAATCACATCAGCCAACTCCCTCAGCACCCTTGGATTCATCTGGCCCCATGGATTTGTGCATGTCCAGCTTTTCTAAATAGTCCTGAACCTGTTCTTTCACGGTGGAGGGCTGCTCACCTCCTCCCCACACTGTGTTGCCCAGTGCAGAAGTCTGGGAACTGATCTTGTCTGTGAAGACAGAGGCAAAAAAAGCATTTAGTACTTCAGCTTTTTCCACATCATCTGTCACTAGGTTGCCTCCCCCATTCAGTAAGGAGTCCACACTTTCCCTGACCTTTTTGTGGCTAACATAGCTGTAGAAACCCTTCTTGTTACCCTTCTCGTCCCTTGCTAGCTGCAACTCCAGTTATGCTTTGAGCTTCCTGATTTCACCCCTGCATGCTTGAGCAATATTTTTATACTCCTCCCTAGTCATCTGTCCAAGCTTTCACTTCTTGTAAGCTGATTTTTTGTGTTTAAGCTCACCGAAAATTTCTCTGTTAAGCCAAGCTGGTCGCCTGCCGTATTTGCTATTCTTTCTGTACATCAAGATGGTTTGTTCCTGTGCCCTCAATCAAAGTTTTCTTTAAAATAGAGCCAGCTCTCTTGGACTCCTTTCCCCCTTATATTAGCCTCCCAGGAGATCCTGCCCATCAGTTCCCTAAGGGAGTCAAAGTCTGCTTTTCTGAAGTCCAGGGTCCATATTTTGCTGCTCTCCTTTCTTCAACTTGACCATCTCATGGTCACTGGTGCCCAGGTTGCCATCCACTTTTACTTCTCCTACCAATTCTTCCCTGTTTGTGAGCAGCAGGTCAAGAGGAGGATGGCCGCTAGCTGGTTCCTCCAGCACTTGCACCAGGAAGTTGTCCCCAATACTCTCCAAAAACTTCCTGGATTGTCTGTGCTCTGCTGTGTTGCTCTCCCAGCAGATGTCAGGGTGATGAAAGGCCCCCATGAGAACCAGGACCTGTGATCTGGAAACTTCCATTAGTTGTCTGAAGAAAGCCTTGTCTACCTCATCCTCCTGGTCTGGTGGTCTGTACCAGATGTCCACCATGACATGATCCTTGTTGCTCTCACCTCTAAACTTAACCCAGAGACTCTCAACAGGCTTTTCTCCAGTTTCATCCTAGAGCTCTAAGCAGTCATAGTGCTCTCTTACACACAGTGCAACTCCACCTTTTCTCCCCTGCCTGTCCTTCCTGAACAGTTTATAGCCATCCATGACAGTGCTCTAGTCATGTGACTCACCCCACCAAGTCTCTGTTATTCCAATCACATCATAGTTTCTTGACTGTGCCAGGACTTCCAATTCTTCCTGCTGGTTTCCCAGGCTTCTTGCGTTTGTGTGCAGGCACGTAAGATATCTAGCCGATTGCACAACTTTCTCAGTACGAATCAGGAGGCCTCCCCTTTTGCACCCTCCTCATGATTCCTTCCCACTTTCTCTCTTATCTCTGGGCATAGGTCTCCATCCCCTGGCGAACCTAGTTTAAAGGTCTCCTCTCTAGGTTAGCAAGCCAGTCTGCGAAGTCGCTCTTCCCTCTCTTCGTTAGGTGGATCCCGTCTCTTCCTAGCAATCCTTCCTGGAACAACATCCTATGGTCAAAAAATCCAAAGCCTTCTCTCCAACACCACCTGCGTAACTACGCATTTACTTCCACAATGTGATGGTCCCTACCTGGGCCTTTTCCTTAAACAGGGAGGATGGACAAGAACATCACTTGTGCCTCAGACTCCTTTATCCTTCTTCCCAGAGCCACATGGTCTGCAGTGATCTGCTCAAGGTTGTTCTTGGCAGTGTCATTGGTGCTCACATGGTGGAGTAGGAAGGGATAGCGGTCCAAGGGCTTGATGAGTCTCGGTAGACTCTCCATCACATCCTGAATTCTAGCTCCAGGCAAGCAGCACACTTCTTGAGTTTCCCGGTCTGTACGGCAGATGGATGACTCAGTCCCCCTTAGGAGGGAGTCCTCAACCACCACCACCCATCTCCTCCTCTTGGAAGGGTGGTTGTGGAACCCCCATTCTTAGGACAATGCATCCCATGCCTTCCGATCGATGGGGTCTCCTTCTGATCCTTTCCTTCTTCGAAACCATTTTCCACAGTAGTACCTGTGCAGAGAGCTTGAAAACAGTTGCTTACTTCTATCTGCATTGGGGATATATGGGTTCTCCTCTTTCTTCTTCTGGAGGTCACACTCTGCCAATTTTGTTCCCCATTCTTCAGTACCCCCTGCACTGCCCTCTCCGATTCTTCAGCACACTGTGCCTGCAGTACCAAATCCTGACTTCTATTCAGAAAGTCTTTATTTTCTGGGGTGCAACACAGGGTTGATACTTGGGTCTCTAGCCCTTTAATCTTCTCTTCCAATATGGAGACCAGCTTGCACTTCGTACAGACGAAGTCACTTCTATCCTCTGGGAGAAGGACAAACATGGCACATCCTATGCAGGTCACAACAGCTGATCCCTTATTATCCATATTGTCTTCCTTTTAAAAACCTCTTCGGATGTTGTACCTACTGCTCACAGAAGCCTGAAAGGCAAAAACTCTACAGGAACTCCCCCAAGGCAAACTTCCAGGCAAACTCCCTCTGCTTCTCCTCTGTTCACAGCTCACTTGGTATTCTATTTTTCATCTCAATGGGACGTTATGCTATTGTATAACTAAAAACAGATTAAATGTATTTTTAAAAAACATACTTTAACTTCTTTTTTTTTTTAAACTGTCCATAAGATTGGTCATCTAAGAGTATTTATCTCTTGGAAAGTTTCATCTTTTAAAGTTCAGCTGTTTTTGAGGTAGATGTGTGAAAATCTTTTTACAGCTGAAAAATTATGATTTTTGTTTTCTATCCTAGCATATACATGGATTTTGATTAACCTTAAGAATAATCAACTAGGGGAACAGAACAAGGATGGAAAATGTAAGTCAAAAAGGATTTTTGAGAAAGTGATGACCATCTGAACACAGTAGAAGTCTGAATTTAACCTCACCTATAATTTCTTCTACTAATGAATGATGTAATAAGTAATGTTGATTTGGGAATTTAAAATGCAGGATTGATTTTATGAGCTAATCCCAGACTAGGAAGAGTTGAAGACTAAACTATGTGTCATTGCAAAGGTAACTTTGCCTACACTTACAATACAGTCTCAGAGTTGACCAACATTGTATGATCATGCATTAATAGTGATCTTCATTTAGGTGATGAACATGCAAAGAAATGCACAATTTTGACTAGATTAGCTAGAAGTTTTGCATCGTCAGTGTTTAACCAATAAATAATCATGATGTTTTTGTGGTACCAGTGGAATTTCCCACCTGAAGAATGCATATAGTCAATATAAAATAAAGTATTTCCCACATTGCAAGGGGCAGATCAAACCGATGTGGAACAATTACTGTATGACAGAAGCTGAAAATACACTAGGAATTTTACTGCCACCCCTACAACTGGCATACCATGCTCTCAGTATTAGTTAGACCAAATTAAGGAAAGAGACCTGAGATCCAATTTTTTCTCCAAGTGTTATCAATTCTGACAATGTATTTGGTTCCAATTTAATTTCTAACAGAGTGATATAGGTCATGTGTCTTTGTTACACCCTTACTGCAGAGATTCACTGAACTGGCGAGAGAAATTGATAGCCTGGGGTGGGGTATGAAAGTCATAATTCAGAAAGAAGGAAGGGCTTCTCCAAATGTATGGGCTCAGGTGAAAATTAGACGGAAGGGTGTGTTTGATGCAGCTACCTTTGACGCAATTGTAGCTAACGTTATAATAGATGATCTCAATATTATCCCGTATGTTATGCATAATGTTAAACCATAATGTTACTGGGTAGGACTTGCTGTGTCTGCTTAGAACACACCCTGTAGAGGGAATAAATATTTCCGGTGTGGACTGAGGTTTGTTAATGGCACTGTCTGAGTATGCTGTGTGTAATAACAGGTGGCCTACAGGTCCGGTTTGAGAAGAAGGGCATGTCTGCATGGTTGAAATGTGCCCATCCCCTTTCCAGGTTATACCTGGCTTTCAGTCCCTATCTTTCAAAAGAGAACATTTCCTGAAAATATACAAAGAGTTGAAAACACACATCCATCACCCCAATGCTATTACTCTGAAGTCAATGCACCAAACTACCAACAGGTGGCATCAGACCCACAGATGATTGCAGAATCCTGTTGTTTTCCCCCTAAATTTTGAGAGGTTTTTGCGCAAAATGGTGACCCAATAGCAAGGGGCACTAGTATTTTAAGGACAAAAGCCCAGATCCTCAAAGGCATATTGATTGTAATGGAAGTTAGGAGTCTAAATAACTTTGAGGGAGCTGGGCCAAAGGGCCCAGTTCTGCAACTCTTGCTCATGTTTCATACTGATGTAAGCAATCTCACAGACTTCAGTGGGAACACTACCATGAATATATACTATTCAGGGTAAGTAAGGGACACAGCATCAGGCTTTTTGTCATGAAGCAGATGAATGCAGTGCTTCCCAGGGGCATGCCCCCTAGCGGGGATCACGGGCTAGCCGAGGGAGGGATGAGCAGCGGGTTGGGTGGACTTTTAACAACACATGGCGGGGCTAAAAGGGGGTGAATTGATTCATTTTCCTGAAGTGGGAAGGAGGAGGTCCTCAGCTTTCAAAAACAATGATAGGTTACTGGTTTGAATCCATACTAGGTTGCTAGTGGCATCGAATGACTGTTTGGTGACTTGTGTGAAATCAATTTGTAGTCTCAGTCGAGTCCCTTAGTGGACAGGTATCAATGGCACCATCACCATACTCAGCCCAAGGAGGTAATGAGCTAAGGAGTTTGAATTCCTCTCCTCCACCTTGAGAGGGTCCCTTCAGGTCAGAGTTTAAGGCACAGTGAGCAAGCTGGCCGTGGCTGTGCTGCTCTTGTCCTGTGGGCGAATACAGGACTTTAATCTCTGGGCTACTTTTCACTAGCACTAAATCCACTGGGAACAAAGACCACCTGCATTAACATCTGTGGAAGAAAACAGGAAATGGAGTAATTCTCCCCCATAGAGTAACTGAATCACATCAACCTCCTGTTAAATGCACAATATAAGTAAGTAATTAAAGAGCAGCAATCCATAACAAGAAAAATGTACACTTGCATGGGTGGAGAAAGCCTGGACTAAAACCAACCGAGTCCTAATTGGAGAAATAATTGCACAATGCAGACAGACAGAGCAGTCCTTTATCTGCCAGACAATCAGCAGCTGTCATAGTGAAGAGCCAAAGGTTCTTAGTCCAGCGATGTTTTATGGGTAACCTTGGAGGCACTCACATAAACCTTTCATTTATATACCAGAACTATACCTTTTATAAAAAGTGTGTTCCAAGCTGCTTTGCTCAGTTAGGTGGGATGTCTTAGAAGCACATCTGCCAGAAAAGGAGCATTGCAATGGGCTCTCATTAATAGGAAACTCTGACAGCACTGGATTTCCCAGTGATCCCCCCTTTCTGAACAAAGTGAACTGTAAACTTGCTTTTGCTCACATTAGAATCATTTGTCCTACATAACAATGATGTCAGGACAGCGTGTCCTCTCTGGAGTCAGATCTTTCTGATTTCAGAATTAAGAGCTCCAGAGGGCACGTAGGTCTTGTTGACACTTGGATGCCCTCACCCTCTGAGAGGGGAACAGGGTGGGCAGAAAGAGTGATCCCTGCCTATGTACCCCACCTCCTGGAGACCTGACAGACAGATCCCCAACTATGAATGGATCGTTCACTCTCTTCTTCACCCCAGAGTAAGGCCCTCAGCAGTGCCTTCATTTCCCCCCTCTATCACAAGAGTGAGGATTCCCTTACCTTCCATTCTGCCTCTGCAGATGATTTTGGAAGCTCATCTCTTTCCCCCGCACACCCACCAAATAGGGCCAAAGCAGCATGGCCACTGGCTTTCCCTGCTAGTGGCTGGGGAAGAAGAACCCTGCAGTGGGAGTAGATCCTGACTTGCTTCCTGTCCACAAAGCAACCCCCACTGCTACCAGTCCTTCGATCTCAGAGTGGCTCTCATGCACCCTGGGAGTGGCCTATAGGATTAAAGGTGTTAGCAGCACAATTGTGGTTCAAGTACAATTTGTGATGATTAATTCATGTTTATATTTGGCATCTCTTTTGCTCTTTACAGAACTGCAAGAACATGAAGAAACCACAGGGGCCCAGCTGAGTCCCAAAAAGTCACATTCACTAAATATACACAGACCTGTGCAGCCCCTGGCTATGGCTATGTGAACACCGCTGCTTTGACTGGTTTCTGGAAGCTATTAAAACAAAGTTCACGGTGAGCACTACTAGAGGGCTCCCAGCTACTTAAAGGGACGCAACCCTATTCCTGAATACTCCACGACTGATTAAACATGCCCACTCTGTCATTTAACGCTGCATGTAGGATTGTTTTTATTTCATGCAATTATGGCGCATGCTCCTGGGGAGGAAGGGAAGTCAGAATGACACGTGTGTACACATTTCAAATTTCCAGCATATTTCCACTATTATTTTTTACTCCAAATGAGAGCCATGCTGTTATTAATAGTCACCTCGCCAAGTTTGTGAATGCTGATATTCTGATATGAGATGCCAAAGTAATTGAAGAACCACAGGCAAGGGAGGAAAATGTGTTTTCAATAGGCATTGAAATGGAGGGAGAGCTGAGGCCTGCAATGTACAGGAGGTCAGACTAGATGATCATGATGGTTCCTTCTGCCCTTAGAGTCTGAGAGAGACAGAACAAGGCTCATTCTAGAGGGCAGGAGCTGCTGAGAAGACACTTGAACTAATCTTCGCAAGACTGCAAGGATGGAGAAAAGGCTGGGTGCTGGATTAGTGGTGGGAGCTGAAAGAAGAAGAGGGAGAGAGAGAAAGGGAGGGTGATGAGGTCCTTGGGCTAAACTCAGTTATCTACAGTAGGTAATTTTGACCTTTAGCAAAGCTTTTGATACAGTCTCCCACAGTATTCTTGCCTGCAAGTTAAAGAAGTATGGTTTGTATGAATGGACTATAAGGTGGATAGAAAGCTGGCTAGATCATCTGGCTCAATGGGTAGTGATCAACGGCTCGATGTCTAGCTGGCAGCTGGTAACAAGCGGAGTGCCCCAGGGGTCAGTCCTGGGTCCGGTTTTATTCAACATTTTCATTAATGATCTGGAGGATGGGGTGAATTTCATCCTCAGCAAGTTTGCAGATGACACTAAGCTGGGGGGAGTGGTAGATACCCTGGAAGGTAGGGATAGGATACAGGGTGACCTAGACAAATTGGAGGCTTGGGTTAAAAGAAATCTGATGAGGTTCAACAAGGACAAGTGCAGAATCCTGCACTTAGGACGGAAGAAACCCAAGAACTGCTACGAACTAGGGACCGATGGGCTAGGCAGCAGTTCTGCAGAAAAGGACCTCAGGGTTACAGTGGATAAGAAGCTGGATATGAGTCCTGGTTGCCAAGAAGGCTAATAGCATATTGGGCTGCATTAGTAGGAGCATTGCCAGTAGATGGAGGGAAGTGGTTATTCTATCTTCAAGTGATTGCTCATATCCATTCCAATATAGGTGTGTGCACGCCACAGTGCCCGGTTCCCGGAACTTTTTTCTCCTTAGCAGACCTCATAGGGCCGGCTCTGGTGCCCCCTGGAGCGCCCTGTGCATGCCATAGCACATAAGGCACTGCCGGCCCTATGCCCCCTCAGTCTCTTCTTTCCGCCGCCCGTGACGTGGGATGGAACTAGCACTTGCTCTCTGCAAGTGCCATTCCCCTTCTTTGAACTCTTTGTTAATCAAAGTACCTAGCTAGTTTAAGTAGTTGTTAAGTGCTGTAGTTTAGGAAGAAGTCCCTGACGGACTTAAGGTGGCCGGGCTATGTCCCGGCTGCCTGGGTTTAACCCTCCACATCCCCCCCACTCGGTACCTTAAGTGCCGGGGGTGGGGGGGTGTCCTGAGAAATTTCAGCCTGGTTCGTTGCCCTGCATAGATAAGAAACCCACACAGGAATCCGGGCAGTCTCCAAAGTTTTATTCTGCAGAATGTCAGTCACATAGCCACAGGCGGCCAGTGAACAAAAGACCCTGAAAATAATTGTTACTACATTTTATACAAGCATAAAACAGAAGACACCCATGTGCAGTAGCTTAACTTACATAAGCATACTTGGCAACCTACAAGGCTACAAGAAGAAGATAAGACTATTTTGCACGAGGTGATTGGTCCCTGTACTAGTTCATTATTTTAATTTTTGCTGATACTTTACTTTGCCTGCTAACTGGAACTATCCGGATCTGGCAGGGCAGTTCTTATTTAGCTGATAACAGGGGCCTTCTACAATCCTGGGTTACTTGCAGACAGCTAGACAAAATGGAGTTACTTAGGCTACCTGAAAAATCATTGCTTACAGGGGACAGCAGACGAGTAAGATATGCAAGGCTTTAAACAGTGAGCCAGAGCAGAGAGATCAGGTTTAAAGCCTTGCTCCTATCGCAACGCTCCGCCCTGTGTCCGGGTCATCTTGCTCCCCGTCGGCACCGGATTCCACTTGGCACGGAGCAGCATCCCCGGTGCCGATGACGAGGACAGCGCATGGAGCGCTAACACTCCCCTGCGCCATGGGTACGGGCAGGGTCGAGGACAGAGATGCACCAGCCACGACCAGTTGAGTCCCCTCCGGATCTGCATCTCTGAGCAGGGGTCCACCCCCGACTCCTCAGAGTGGGAGAGTGCCCCTGCCAATGCGGAGGTCTGGCGGCAAGAGCCTTGTTGGCCAGCCTATGCCACCTCCGCCCGCCCCCTCCCCACTCCGCCGAGGGAGAAGGGGCTGGGGTCCCGGGGCAAGCCCGTGTGGGTCCCCCCGAAGGGCGGTGGAGATCCCCGGTACGGGGATGACGATCTCCCGCCAGACAGCCACCGGGGGTAAAGCGAGAACGCTCCCCAGCTGGTCAGCACTGGAGCTCCCGGCGGTAGCGGGGCTCCCGCAGGCAACGGGGCTCTCCCGGCACCGGAGCCCCAAGCGGGGCCGGAGCTCCCGGCGGCAGCAGGGCTCCCGCCGGCTCCACAACCCAAGAAGAAGAAGAAGGTGGGGGGGGGGGAAAGTCGGAGCTGCATGGAGGACCCACGCTTGCTAAGGCAGCGCTCCAAACGTCAAATGACGCTGCTGCCACGGCGGGTAGGGCCATAGCCCCCGCAAGTTCCATGAGGACGTGCTCATGGCTGCTACCCTCAGGCCTGTCCAGGAGGTGCAGCAATCTATCCAGAATGCCTGGATCCAGGAGTCTAGTATGCCGCCCTTGCCCTACAAGGACGCATACTTTTATGGGTCCATCCTCCGGAGCCAACAGGGGCTGGCTCCTACTACCAATTTACAGCCTGCCCCTTGGCCTATTTTCAGCTCCAAGGGTGTTCACCACTTGTGTGGCGGTAATGGCAGCCCACCTGAGGCGAAAGGGTGCGCAAATCTTTCCCTACCTGGACAATTGGTTGATAGGGGGTAGGTCCAGGTTCCCAGTGCAGGTCAGCGCAACTCATGCTGCTCCACGTGCAGCAGGCTGGGTCTGCTCATAAACAAACAGACGTCCACTGACCCCAGTGAAATGCATAGAGTTCCTTGGGGCCACCCTGGAAGCTCCCCAGGCCAGAACCTTCCTGCCTCAGCCATGTTTTCAGGTGCTGGTCTCTATCATCTCCCAGCTGCACCGATACCCCACGACAACAGCCAGGCACTGCCTACTGCTGTTAGACCACATGGCAGCCTGCACATACATAGTGAGGCTAGCTTGCCTGAGGCACAGGCCGCTTCAAGCATGGTTGGCCTCGGTATATGTGCCGAGCAAACACCCACTGAACTGGATGGTCCAGTTCCCCACCCGCCCTAGCCTCCCTAGACTGGTGGAGATTCCCCAGCGCAGTAGGGAAGGGCGTTCCCTTCATGGAACTGATCCTGTCGGTCACCTTAAGCTCCGACGGCTTGTATGTGGGATGGGAGCCCACATGGGTGCCAACCAGAGCACTTGGGGGCTCTGGTCGGTGGAGGAAAAGTGCTTGCAGGTCACCGTGGGGGAGCTGAGAGCCATTCGCCTAGCGTGCAGGCTGTTCCTCCGATCCCTGACAGGCAGAGTGGTGCAGGCACTGCCGGACAACACTGCAGCCATTTTACATAAAGAGGCAGGGAGGGGCGTCCTCCCTGCCTCTCTGCGAGGGAACTACCCATCCGTGGGGCTTTGCCGTGAGGCACGACTCCGCTGGACTGGCTCTCACCTCATGGGGGTGAGGCGCGACGAGGCGGATTGCCTCAACAGGTCGTTTCTATCCCCACAACTGGTCGCTGCACTCAGGGGTAGTGACTGCGATCCTCCAGAAGTGGGGTGTCCCCCAACTGGATCTGTTCGTGTCGGTTTGGAATGCGCAGTG
Source organism: Emydura macquarii macquarii (assembly GCF_026122565.2). Classification (NCBI taxonomy): domain Eukaryota; kingdom Metazoa; phylum Chordata; order Testudines; family Chelidae; genus Emydura; species Emydura macquarii. The sequence goes on from NW_027133477.1 coordinate 67,364, forward strand.
CCAAGGCTCGGCTTGCGCCGGGGTCATGAGACTGGGTTGGTTTACGATACGTTCCTCAGTAACGGGACGGGGACCCTCAGATATGCATTCCTGCCCACTCCACTCCTGCCAAAGGTTGTACTGAACATAAACAGGGGCAGGGCGGATGTCATATTCACTGATCAGGCCTGACCAAGCCAGCACTGGCTCAGCATGCTGCTAGACCTTTCGTTCACTCCGCCCATGGGGCTCCCGAGGCGGCATGACCATCTCTCCCAGGACCACAGTTGCCCGTTGCACCTGGTCCTGGATCCCCTGCAGCTCACGGCCTGGAGGCTCTGTGGCTCACGGAGGCAGAGGGAGCCTGCTCGGTGCAGGTCCCACAACTCCTGCTGGGCAGCAGGGACCCTTCTACACAAGTCGTGTATCAGGCTAAGTGGACATGGTTTACCTCTTGGGCAGAGTCCCGGGGCATTCCGCCAGCCTCTTGCCTCTGCAGGCGACCCTGGAGTACTCCGGGGTCTGGTGCTGGCCTAGTTGACGGTCCACTTGGCAGCTATTTTAGCCTCCCATTACCCGCTAGCGGGGAGATCCCCGTTCTCCCATCCCACGTTGGTCAGGGTGCTCAAGGAGGTGGAGAGGCGGTATCCCCAGGTCCGCAACCCGGTGCCTTCCTGGGATATCAGCCTGGTCCTCTCGAGACTCATAGGGCCCTTCCCCTTGGAACTCATGGCTTCACGCCCTCTGCCGTGCTGCGTGGATGGTAGCCTTCTGGGCAGCCATTACCTCAGCTTGGGGAGGTCTCCAAAATTAGGGTCTTGACCTCAGATCCCCCTTATACACTATTCTATACGGATAAACTCCAGTGGAGGCCACGCCCGGCCTCCCAGCCTGGGTTGGTTTCCGAATCTCGTTGTAACCATGATTGATCTCTCCCTGTGTTTTTCCCAAACTGCGCTGTTTGGGGGAGGAGTGGAGATGGCATTCGCTAGACACGAGACGAGCCCTGGCCTGTTACATCGAAGACATGGCCGTTCCAGAAATTGGCGCAGCTCCTCGCCGTGGGGGGCGGGGGGAAGGAACCGGATGAAAGGGTCACCGGTCTCCACCCAGCACATCTCTGCGTGGATTACATCCTGCATCAAGTGCTGCTAGGAGCAGGCGAATGTGCCACTGCCGGGTGTCATCACAGCGCATTCACCCAGAGCTAAGGCCTCATCTGCGGCTTTTCTGGAGAGAGTGCCCCTGCAGGACATCTGCAAAGCAGCCGCCTGGTTGTCGGTCCACACCTTCATGTCCCACTATGCCATCGTTCAGCAGGCGCGAGAGGACATAGGATTCGGCAGCGCCGTGCTGAGGGCAGCTCACTGGTAACTCCTACCCACCTCCGAGGTATGGTTATTTAATCACCTATATTGGAATGGATATGAGCAATCACTCGAAGATAGAAAACAGGGTTACTTACCAGTAACTGTTGTTCTTCGAGATGTGTTGCTCATATCCATTCCACACCCACCCTCCGTCCCCGCTGTCGGAGTTGGCAGAAAGAAGGGACTGAGGGGGCGTAGGGCCGGCAGTGCCTCATATGCTGCGGCATGCGCAGGGCACTCCAGGGGGCACCAGAGCCGACCCTACGCAATCTGCTAAGGGGAAAAAAGTTCCGGGAACCGTGCACTGTGGCATGCACACACCTACATTGGAATGGATATGAGCAACACATCTCGAAGAACAGCAGTTACTGGTAAGTAACCTTGTTTTCCCCTCTATTCGGCATTGGTGAGGCCACATCTGGAGTATTGTGTCAAGTTTTGGGCCCCCCACTATTGGAAGGATGTGGACAAATTGGAGAGAGTCCCACAGAGGGTAACAAAAATTATTAGGGGGCTGGAGCCCATGACTTATGAGGAGAGGCTGAGGGACCTGGGCTTATTTAGTCTGCAGAAGAGAAGAGTGAGGGGGGATTGGATAGTGATCAACTACCTAAAGGGGGTTCAAGGAAGGATGGAGCTAAGCTGTTCTCGGGTGGCAGATAACAGAACAAGGAGCAGTGGTCTCAAGTTGCAGTGTGGGAGGTCGGGTTCGGATGTTAGGAAAAGCTTTTTCACTAGGAGGGTGGTGAAGCACTGGAATGGGTTACCTAAGGAAGTGGTGGTTTCTCCATTCTTAGAGGTTTTTAAGGCCTGGCTTGACAAAGCCCTGGCTGGGATGATTTTGTTGGGGTTGGTCCTGCTTTGAGCAGGGAGCTGGACTAGATGACCTTCTGAGATCCCTTCCAGCCCTAATCTATGACCAGGATCTGGAATTAAATGGGAACCAGCTGAACTGTTTGAGGATAGGACTTGTGATTATGCTTTCTATGTGAGGAGATAGGCAATGGAATTCTGCACAGGCTGGCGTGTGGAAGGCCCCTGGGAGGCTACAGAGATGGGAGTTGCCCCAGTCAAGGCAAGAAGAGATACTAGGGCAGAGAAACATGAGGATTACAGAGGAGTTGAGGAACTGCTTAAGCATACATTTGAGCTTGATGTTATTTATACTCCCTGAAGAATGCTAACCTGGGCATAGCTGTGTGTTGACATTAACCCCACCTGATACACAGGGAAACATATTACTTCTGGAGCACCAAAAATATGCTAGGTGCTTCACAGGGTAAGGAAGAGAATAAAGGCCTTTGCAGAGCATGCAATCTAAATATTATGGGGAGAAGAGCAACTGCTGGATTGTGCCAATACTTGGCAGCTCTCCTGGCCAACACTCCTTCTCTGGTGAACTCATCAGTTGCTACAGAGGGAACTAGCTCATTTAAAGAAAAAAAGGTTGAAATCTCTAACCCTTAAGGTGGGAAAGAGCTTCTCGAAGTGACTCAGTACTGTGCTGTCTCACTGTACATGCAGCCAGATAGCCTGAAACAATGGTTCTAGAAAAGAGGTGGGGAACTGCTGCTATTCAGCTCTATGAATGTTAATCCTGAAGCCTCGTGGCTACATTAAACATATAGATATCATTAAATATTTTATTACTGAACACTTTAGCTGAAATGTATGATTATTCTGGGATTGTGAGTAATGCATGAGTAGAATACCACCAAGTTTCCACTTCCCAACATCCAGACAAGTGTGTTCAATGCTACTAAGCTGGAGCAAGGTTACATGAGCAATAAATCTTGGTGGGAAGAGAAGTTTTTCTGTGTATGAAACTTTGGCTCTCTCATTGTTTTGGGTTGTTCTTCCGCGTGAAAATCTTTGGTTCTGCTGTGAAATGCTACAGTAATTTGGTTTGCAGTGTTCTCACTCTTGATGTAAACATTAATCTGCACACTAGTCTCCCAGTCTGGTTCAGAGAGACTTGCCAAAGGATTTCAGCAGTAATCAGACACTTTGTTAAAAACCAACTATATCTTTGCAGTCTCAGCAACAAGTCCTGACCCTTGATATTAATCAGTTTACCTGAACCTCTATAAACAATCTGGGATTACTCAACATAGCCTCAGATGGAATTGTAATAACACTGAGTTTATGTCTTCTTTTTCATCTTTGTGATCTATGAAGAAGTGCTGAAGGGCGTAAAGAAAAGGTGGGTATTTTATGCTTTATTATTTTTAAACAAAATATCAGCAGTGTCAAAATGGGCTCAGCACAGGGGTAATAGTGAAAGGTAATAGCCTCTGATACGCAGGAGGTCAGACTAAATCAGTGTTTCTCAATTGGTGTTCCATGGAACCCTGGGGTTCTGCGAGATGAATTTCAGGGTTCTACGAAAAATTGAAATCGCGCCGCCGAAAACAGCTGATACCGTGCCGCCGAAAAGGGGAAGATGTCCCAGATTTTTCAGCGGAGGGTATCGCATGGCCCCGCAGAAGTTAAAAAGGGTTCTGCGGCCAAATTTAATTGAGAAACACTGGACTAGATCTAGTGGTCCCTATTGGCCTTAAATGACAAATCTATGAAATTTGATCTTCTTGGGATGTGCTGGAGGAATGCTTGGGCCACGTTTAAGGTCAGCTTTCACCCTGTAAATGTAGGGGTATTGAATATTTAACAAAGACAGCCTTTGTCCTGAAAGCTTACTGGGCATTGGAGTTAAATGAGTGATGACAAGAACAAAGCAATGATTGTCAGTCACTCTGTGTAAGGCTAGGACTACACAAAGATTTTCTGGACCCTTAATTCCCAAACAGCGAAGATCCATCTGTGGTAGCATTTGTGGCAGCTGTTGTGTAGCCAGCATTCAAGTGTTTTTATCACCACCTCCTCTAAATCTGATTTGGATTAAGAACACCTGAGCCTAGTGACACTACAGCTTCCAAAAGCACAGTTACAAGACTCCCCTTCTCAGAGCATCCCCACCCCACAGCAAGACCAGCATTGCAGCACTACACCACAATTTCCCAAGAATAATCTTTAGCCTACTCCAAGCATAGAGGTGATTTGTTGCAGTGGCTCGGCCCTCCGTCTAAGTCTAAAACACAAACTCTTGCCAGTCTCAAACTAGGCCAAGCCCTTTCTTCCTCAGTGGTCTGTTTTCTTTCCTTCAAATATTTTTCTGCCCATCTCCTCAGCTCAGCTTTCACCCTAATCAGACTCCTTTCTAGTTTTCCCCTTAGTTGCTCCTCCTGGGCTTTTGTGGGTTGCTCCCTGCTTTTTCCTGAGCAGCCACTCCCATTGTTTAGGTTATTATTTTTTATATCTTCTACAGGCATCTGGCTCCCCTCCAGCCAGCTTCCCCCTGCTGGGCTTGCTTCCTTCCTCACCTTGCACAGGTGCAGCAGGGCAGCTGTGACTGGCCTAAGACCTCCTGGCCTTAAAGAGGCAAACCACCTTATAAGAGGCACTATGATGGGTTGCACCCCTTGGGAAATATGATCCCCAAAATCTCAATTGCTCATTTGCAGGCTCCAATTGAGTAAGGTAGTTAAGCACATGTGTAACTTTAACTTTATCAGGGCCTCAGTCCCTTCACTTTTGTAATGTCAGAATTTCACTAGTTTTCCAGTGATAGAGTCTTCCAGGACAGACAAGAGCTGCATTTTAATGCAAAAATCAAGCAGATTTTTTTTTTAAATTAAAAATCTTTCAGGCTCTCCTCAGAAAGAAAGAAAACACTCCACTTTGTTCCTTTTCTCCTTTTACCTCCCATAAACACATGATGATTTATATAAAATATACAGTTCTAAGTATAGTGTTGGTGTTACGCCTTTTCAGGGCAAACACCCCTGAAATGCAAGAGAAAAATCTAACGGCTGCATCTAATTGCAAAGAGTAAATCACTAACATTTTCAAGCATGTTTAAATACAACTGAAAAAAGAATAATCAATCAGAATGGATAGCTGTCATTTTAAATCAGATGAATTAGGGCTGGTTAAAAAGTTTCTTTTGAAACGTTTTTTCAACAGAAAATAAGTTTTTTGGTAAAACAAAACTCATTTAGACTTTTTGTCAAAAAACCTTTTTTTTTTTTCCAGCTGAATTTTTTTGGGTTTCAGCTGAAATGAGTAAAAAATGGTCAGTTCTGGCCAAAAACATTTTGGTTTTTCAAAATGTTCTGGGAGGAAAAATCCCACTTTCTGATCAGCTCTAGCTAAGATGCAGGAATTGCGGATCCCGTTTAAATTCACCAGGCAGGAGAGGCTTTCAAAGCAGCTGTACAGCAAGTTCAGTCACTTTTTCTGGCTTGGGTTAATTACAGCATTGGAAGTCTCTGCCTTTCTCTCGCAGATCAGCATTGAGATTGCATTTCCTTTATCTCAGTCTACTTCCCAGCAGGCCTGCCTTTCTGAATATGTATTAGCAAAGTGTCTACTCCCTGTTAAGAGAGACATCAGCCTCAGTCACAGCTAGGGTTGTACAGAAGCAGAAACATTTCTAAAATCTTGTTCGGAAAAAAAATCTCCTCACTTGGTACATATTTCTTGAATTGTATCCTGTAACTTGCCTCTTTAGAGGTCTTCCTTTCTGGGGAGGCTCTGGGTTTCTCACACAATGTATCCAATGAGTACCCATTGGCAGGGAGTTAATCATTTCTGTGCCCTCAGGGTAGGATGGTAAATGCCATCATGCAAGGAGGTGGGAACAGTGTAATGGTTGTCTATCCAGTGTAATCCCTAGTGATCAGCGCTTGTGGTGCACTTGCATCTGAGGAAGTGGGTTGGAGCCCACGAAAGCTTATGCCTGCTGAAATTAAATTTGTTAGTCTTTAAAGTGCTACAGAACTCTCATTGTTTTTGTGGTGCAACTGCAGCATGATACATCAGTGCCTCCTGCTGCTTTATATATTTAAACTATAGACCTGTGTACCAGGTAAGAATGTGCACAACATATTTGCTGGGACAAAAACTGGGCCGTGCATTCATAAAATAAGCCACAGATTTACCTTCATTTACACCCTCCTTGTCCCCAGGTAAGTCAATGTGGCTGTGCAGGGTGCCCTGAGCACAGAATTGGGGCCCAGGTGAATGCATCCTGCACCTGGCACGTTCTGTGAATGATGCTTCTGAAAATGTAACGAGTCACTGTGCAAACGCCACTTGGGTTTGTGCGTTTGCTAATCATTTATGATCCCAGTCTCAGAGCCACCCCCTCTAACCATGTCAGGCCTCCTCATTGGCTGGTATTGGATGGAACTGACTGTCAGCACCCTGAGCCTAACAGACGTCTTAGCAATTCATTCGTCACCAACTATTATCTTTTGAGGCAGCAGAACACTCAGCTTGAGGTCATTTTTCCCAGCGGAAGTGACAAGGCAGAGCAGGGCCCATAGAGAGCTGTATCGAGGAGGAAGTGGTTGTCTCCAGCAGGTGAGAAATGTGGGTCCTATAGAGCAGTTCACATCATCCTTCACACTGCTGTGACTGCTATACATTGGATGGGTTTTTAATATTCAGCCTCCCTTTTGGCATCTGTAACTGGCAGATCTGGTCGACGTTCGGTTGTCTGGGTTGCACATCGTCTATGGCAACCATTACCAAAGTATCTGAGTGCCTCACGGTCTGTAAAGTATTGTTGTGCTGGAGACTGGAGAGCTTGTCTCTCTCACCAACAGAAGTTAGTCCAACCTTTCCATTGCATGCAGAGCTTGCCAAGCCAATCTGCGACTTGCAGAGCCCTCAGACGACCCCCCAGGCTGGTTCTGACAGTCCAATGAAAGCCATTACCTCAGCCACCTTGCCTGTTATCAATCACAGACCTGATTCAAGCAGGGTGTGCTAAGCACTTTCATTCAGGCTGCATGGAAGGGACAATTAAACGACCCTTTGTGTAGTGATAGCTAGAACAAGAGAAGCCACCACTCAAGGCACTGCCCAACATGGCAAGGCTGTGAGCAGCAGCTCAGCCACGGGGCCTGGCTGCAACTCTGTGTGTGTCTGTGTGCATCAGAGGCAGAAATCGAGGAGAAAGCCAACAGAAAGCGAGAGAGGCAGCAGTGAGCATGGCTCTAGGAGGAAGCCACGAGAGACAGTTTCTTTTGGGCATAGGACTGGCTGGCAAGGCAGACTTGGATTTCTGAAGAAGGCAACTGGACTTGGTGCACATCCTTGGTGACTAAATAGCATTGCACCAAAGGAATACCTGAGTCTCCTCCATTTCTCCTCCTAATGAAACAACCAGCAATGCTCCAGGCACGGTGGCTGGCTGACCCCTGGAAATGAAGCCAGTCCAGTGCCCCTGTGCTACAACAGCTAATTAAGAGATGGGGGCAGCACCTGAGGCTATAAAAGATCAGGGAGAATGTTTGAAGGAAGAGACTTAGTCAGGAGCAGTGTGTGAAGTCAGTCAGGAAAAGAGGTAGGTCAGGTTAGTCAGAGCTGCCTGGGGGTCAGATGAATGGAGTAGGTCTCAGGAGAAAGTTACAGAGAGCAGAAGGCTCTCTGTGTGCCCTCCATAGAAAGAGGGAGGAATTACTAGGAAGGCAGTGGAGGGGGGCTAGCATCCTGACCTTTCTGGGCCAGAAAGCTATGGCCAGGAGAGAACTCTCTGCTGGCTCCCAGAGCCAAAGAGCTGAAGCCAGGGGGTCAGAGAGGGCAGAAGGTGAGGCACAGTGAGAGATGCTGGGGCTGGTTGCTGATGGGCTGTTGGACTTGTTTTGTTATGGTCATTTGCATGGGACTTTTATAATAAAAGAACCCCCGAGAGCTGTATTTATTCTTGGGAAGGCTGTTCAGACTAATTCTGGGAGCTAGTGAACTCGGCAGGTGTGCATATTGGGTGCCTAACTCCCTTAGGTACCTTTGAAAAATCAAGCCTAGAGTAGGTGCAATCAATATTATGCTAATTAGGTACAACCTTTGAGCTCTTGGTACACTGCCAAGACAGCCTTTAAGTGGGCAAATTTATGTGTCCTGTTTTTGGGCTTCCAGCCGTTGTAACAACAACTGAATCCCGGCTGGCTCAGATCACTGTAACAAAGTGAACCTCTCCAGCATTCCGCTTTCCCCACTTTTCCTCCGGGGAGCTGCTTTTCTCTATATTGTCCTACTCTGACTTTTTTGCAGTGACTTTGTATTCTGCTTTCCGCTCCAGGTGGCTGAAAGCTCTCTGAGACTGCAGCTACTATCCCTCCACGGATCAGTCTAGGAGCGTCTTGATGAATTCAGCAGGTTGTGGAGCTAGAGTCCTGGTGATCATGAATCTGTCTGGCATGGTACTGCTCTGTTGCCACCCCAACAAGGCTGTCAGCTTGGGGGTTTAGCTCTCCGGCCCCTCATATGTTAGCTATGCTTAATTTTATACCCAGGAACTGTTGTTTTCTTCTTAAAAATGGTAAAAAACCAAGGGTCTAGAAATGTCCCCAAAAGTGGAAAGAAGATTACATTTTGCTGAAGTTTATATTATTTGGTTTGCAATCCAACCCTGTGGAAACTGATGCCAACCTGTCTTCAAGGAGCCCTCCCTCTGAAACCAACATCCACTCCTTTCCCAAAGAGGTATCTCTCTGGAATACGGGCCCGTTTCACCTTTCCTCTATGGCAGGGGTTCTCAAACTGGGGGGCGTGACACCTCAAGAGGTCATGAAGTTATATGTGGGGGGGTCGTGAGTTGTCAGTCCCCACACATGCCAGTAAGGCTGTCCTAGTATGGGGGTGGTCATCACTTTTTTGGGTGAGTCATCACAGCCTAAAATATATTCTCTCTTCGAGTGATTGCTCATATCCATTCCATTATAGGTGTGTGCGCGCCCCGTGCACAGATTCCCAGAACTTTTTTCCTCTTAGCAAGCCCCGTAGGGTCGGCTCAGCGCCCCCTGGAGTACCACGCTCATGCCGTGGTACATAGGGCGCTGCCGACCCCGCGGGCCCTGAGTTCCTTCTTTCCGCCCATTGACGGTTGCTGGAACATTGCCTCTTGCTTTGCAAGTCGCAGCCCCTTAGTAGTTAGTGTTGTTTAGAAAGCAGTTAAGTAATTAGGTAGTTAGGAAACCCTCAGGGGTTTTTTCTTCGCGTTGGGCCATGCCTGGCTCAACGGGTTTCAAACCTTGCACCGAGTGTGCCAAACTTGTCCCTGAGAGCGACCCTCACGATCGCTGCCTCTGATGCCTCGGGGAGCAGCACCGCAGAGACAAGTGCAAGATCTGCAGAGCCTTCAAGCCCCGCACCCAGAAGGAGAGAGAGGCACGGCTGAAGGCTATCCTCATGGAGTCCGCCCTCTGTCCTGACTCTGAACTGGCGTGTTCCCCTGCGGCACCGAGCGTATCCTCGGTGTGGAGCGCTCCTCCAGCACTGGCGTAGTCGACCCAGGGCCCGGCACCGAAGCGCTGCAAGACTCCGCGCGCCAAGACTCCCTCGCACCACCTACCCGGCCCCTGGGAAGTCAGGAGATGCCCCAGCCACATGCCGTCGAGATTACTCCGGCACCGGCATCTCCACGCAGGGAGCCTTCCCCGACTCTGCGGAGTGGGGTAACGCCCTTGCAAGGGCCATTGACGCCGGAGGCGTTCGCCGCGGCTCGTGCCCTCATGGGTCTGCCCATGCCTCTATCCCCCCCTCGGCCGAGGGCTAGGGGACCTGCGTCTCGGGGTAAACCCGCGCTGGGTGGCCCCGGTGGTTGGCAGAGACAGGAGTCCAAGTCTCCCCCCAGACGGTCAAGGAGGGTAGAGAGTGTGGGCTCCCCTCCCAGCTCCAGCACCGAGTCCTCGAGCTCCTCAATACCGCGGCACCAAGGGCGGTCAAGGAGCTCACGTAGTGCTACCTCCCAGTCCTCCGTGGGGAGCCCATCTCGGCACCGCAGCTCACGGCACCGGTCTCGATCCCCGGCACCCAGCCCGGCGCGGATCCCGGTGCCATACATCTCGATACCAGCACCACCGGTACCAGCCCCTCCAGCATTGGCACCACCATTACCTCCGGCACCAACACCTCTGGCACCGGCGCCTTTGGCACCGGCACCGAAGCTGACGCCTCCGGCACTGACGCTGACGCCTCTGGCACCGACGCCTCCGGCACCAGCACCGGCCCACGCGACATCTCGTGGATGGTCCCGCTCCTCGCGGTCCCGTTCCTCTGGTCGGCACCGATCTTCACGGTCCCGGTCTTCGCGTCGGCACCGACGGCACCGCTCCCGCTCCTGGGGGGCGGAAGTGTCGACGCAAGCCGTCAAGAGGGAAGAGAGATTCCAGCTCCAGCTCCTTTCCACGCCGGCACCGCATACGCCGGCACCGACATTCGCCTTCGTCATCCTCCAGGAGCCGCTCCCCCTGAAAGGGAAGTAAGCGGAGGTCCAGTGGCTCTGGATCCAGATCTCTGCACCGGGTGTCCCAGTCGGCACCGATGCCAACTTCAGCGTGGCCTCAGGGGCCTTGGCAGTGGCCATATTCGGGTCCCTGGGGGACACAGGTGGGCCAGGCTACCGCCTCGCTCCACTCATCAGTGGCCCCGCCACCACCTCCTCCTACGACCCAGCAGGACAAGGGCCACCCCTCCGAAGGGGGATCAGACCCAGAGGAAGACCCCTCCACAGGGCCACTTCCTCAATCCTCCTCCTCATCCCCTGATGACGTCACCTCCCGGGACCGTAAGACTCCATTGCCTGACTTCAGAGCTCATCAAGACATGCTAAAAAGAGTTGCTAGCAACCTGAATCTGGAACTAAAAGAGCTCTCAGAGGAGGAGGACCCCCTATTCGGGGTTTCTGGGATGGTAGGACCATCTAGAGTAGCCCTCCCCGTCCACGAGAGGGTGCTCAAGTTAGCAAAATCCCTCTGGCAAACCCCTGCCTCGGTTCCCCCTACTGCCAAGGGAGCCGAGAAGAAATACTTTGTACCCACTGAGGGGGTTGAGTACTTATATAATCACCCTGCGACATGCTTCTTAATGGTGGATGCGGTGAACCAGAGGGATAGACAGGGGGCCCAGGGTAACACCCCCAAGAATAAAGAAGCCAAAAAACTAGACCTGTTTGGCTGCAAGGTCTATACAACAGTGTCTCTGCAGCTGAGGATCGCGAACCACCAGGCGCTCCTCAGGAGGTACAACCTCAACCTCTGGTCCTCACTGCAGAGACTTGCTGAGATCCTCCCGCAGGTTTTACCACAGGATAAAGCGGTGGACTTCTCGATTGTCATCGGGGAGGGCGCTGTGGTGGCAGGAGCGGCCTTGCATTCCTCCAGCGACGTGCCGGACGCTGCCAGCAGGGCTATCGCCTCGGCCATAGTCATGAGACGATCCTCGTGGCTCCGGTCGTCGGGGTTATCCCAAGAGGTCCAGCAGACCACACAAGATCTCCCATTCGATGGTGCTGGCCTCTTTTCGGACAAAACCGATGACAAGCTGCATGCCCTGAAAGATTCTGGGGCTACGCTGCGGTCCCTAGGGCTCTACACCCCACAGGCCTCGAGGCGTCAGTCTCGGCCTCAGGCCCAGCGGCAGCCTCAGCCTCCAAGGCAACCCCCCAGACCCACTCAACCCAGGAGGGGTCGGGAGTGGTTCCAAGGCTCTAACCGCCGTGACCACTCAGGTTCTTCGGCGGGGGCCCAGCAAGACCCTAATAAGGGCCAAAATAATAAAAAATCCTTTTGACGGTGCGCACGAGGGTGGCACTCTTCCTTTCCTCCTGGATCTCAACCGGCCCTTTGCCCACAGACTCAGGCTGTATTATGCCCACTGGCAAAGCATTACTTCAGACCGATGGGTCCTTGGTATAGTCCACAGGGGCTATGCCCTACAGCTGATGGCCTTCCCTCCAGACTCCCCTCCTACCCAGTCCCTCTTCAGGGACCCCTCTCACGAGCAGCTCCTCACTCAGGAAGTCTGCTCCCTCCTGCAGCTAGGAGCGGTGGAAGAGGTTCCCCCACGGGAAAGGGGAAGGGGTTTTTATTCCTGGTATTTCCTAATCCCCAAAGCCAAGGGGGGTCTGAGGCCCATTCTAGATTTCTGCCGTTTGAACAAGTTCATCAGATGCCTCAGGTTCCGGATGGTCTCCCTAGCCTCTATCATTCCTACCCTAGATCCAGGGGACTCGTATGCTGCCCTCGACTTAAAGGACGCATATTTTCACATTTCTATCCTCCCAGGGCACAGAAGGTTCCTACGGTTTATGGTATCTGGTGGCCATTACCAGTTTTCAGCCCTGTCCTTTGGCCTTTCATCCACCCCCAGGGTATTTACAAAATGTATGGTGGTAGTAGCGGCCCACCTGCGCTGCAAGGGAGTTCAGATATTCCCATACCTGGATGACTGGCTGATCTGGGGCAGGTCCAGGGCCCACGTCAGGAACTGGAGCTCACGTGCGCAGCGTGCACCAACCTGGGGCTGCTCATCAACGAGCAGAAGTTCATTCTCACCCCGGTGCAGCGCATAGAGTTCATTGGGGCCACACTAGATGCCACCCAGGCCAGAGCCTTCCTCCCAAGGCCTCGCTTCGAGGTGATGGCTGCCTTGATAGACGACCTCCAAAGGCCCCCACGACAACAGCCAGGCGGTGCCTCCAACTGTTGGGACACATGGCAGCCTGCACGTACGTGGTGAGGTTAACTCACCTCAAACTCAGGCCTCTCCAGATGTGGCTAACCTCAGTGTACGCCCCAGTCAGACACCCTCTGAACAAGATGGTCACATTGCCCACCCTGATATTGGCTTCCCTACTATGGTGGAAGGACCCAAGGGAGGTGTTGAAGGGAGTTCCCTTCAGGGAGGTAATACCGTTGGTGACGTTGATCACGGACGCCTCAGATGTGGGGTGGGGAGCGCACATCACCGGCAACCTGAGCACCCAAGGGCGCTGGTCACCAGGCAAGATGTCCCTCCACATCAATGTCAGGGAACTCAGGGCAGTCCGCCTGGCATGCAGGTCTTCCTCCGGTTCCTCAAGGGCAGAGTGGTACAGATCCTAACGGACAATACAGTAGCCATGTTCTACATGAACAGGCAGGGGGGAGCGCACTCCTCGGCCCTCTGCCAGGAGGCCATAAGACTTTGAGACTTGGCGGTGAGACATGACTTTCATATATCTGCCTCTCACCTCCTGGGGGTCAGGAACGACGAGGCGGACCGCCTCAGCAGGTCGTTCCTTCCCCAACACGATTGGTCACTACACCCGGAGGTGGTAGCTTCCGTCTTCCGCAGGTGGGGTGTTCCCCAACTGGACTGTTCATGTCGTCCTGGAACAGGAAATGCCCAAGGTTCTGCTCGCTCCAGGGTCGTGAGCCGGGCTCCATCTCTGACGCGTTCCTTATAAACTGGACGGGGACCCTCATGTATGCGTTTCCCCCCATTCCCTTGCTACCCAGAGTCCTCTTGAAGATCAAGAGAGACAAGGCGGTTATCATACTGATCGCCCCAGCTTGGCCAAGACAGTACTGGTTCAGCATGTTGCTGGATCTGTCCATAACCACGCCCCTGCCACTCCCGAGGCGTTATGACCTGCTCTCCCAGGACCAGGGTCGCCTGCTCCACCCGGACCTGGACTCTGTGGCTGACGGAGGGAGAGAGAGCCTGCTCCATGCAAGTACAGCAGGTCCTGCTTAGCAGCAGGAAACCTTCCACCCAGGTGGTGTACTGAGCCAAGTGGAAGTGTTT
>NW_027133478.1:0-80755 GCF_026122565.2 Emydura macquarii macquarii
TCTGCTTATTTTGTGTCCCCTTTCTCAGTGTGTCTGTACATGTGATATGTAGCTCTGTGGGTTTGGGATTGTAATCGATGCCATGGGGGAGGGTTACCCAATCTCCTTCAGGATTTACAATCCATGGGGTGGAATTACTTCTGGGACAGGTAACAGCTCCAGAGAAGTGCCACCCCTCGGAGAATTGCATCAGCTGGGTTTGACCAGGTCCCAGAAGCCCAAGAGAACAAAGATTTTTGGTATAAAAGCTGGATTTGAACTGACCAGAGGCCGAGATCTTGGGCTACAAAGTGACATGAGCTGGTAACCAAGAGGACAAAGCCTTGGAGCAGAGGTCCCCAAACTGTGGGAGAGGGGGTGCAGCAGGGCCTGGGCCAGCTCTGCTCCCATCTCCGCTCCAGCCCCGCCCAAGCTGTGGCCCCAGCCCCTGCACCCCACTCTTGGCCATGGCCTACTCTTGGCTGCAACCTGTGCCCAGATCCCAGGACCTGCTCCTGGCCAGCCCCAGCTCCCAGCCATGGCCAGGGTCCCAGCCCTGTTCACAGCCCTGGGCCCTGCAGTTCCCATTCTTGGCCCCAGTCCTTGTGACTACAGCTCCAGCCTCCACCCTGGCCCCAGCCCCAGCATGGGCCCTGGTTCCCAACCCCCAACTGCAGCTTTGGCCCCGGTCCCAGCCCCAGCTCCCATTTGCAGCTCCTGGGGGGGTGCAGACCAGTTAAGGGGGGGGTGGCACGACCCCAAACGTGTGTGGACCACTGCCTTAGAGAAAGGTTTGAAAGACTTCGGAACCTATCAGAGAGTCCCATGGGCCAGATGAGAATCCTTTGGTACAAACATAACATGCGTTCAGCCCTTTGATTGGTTTATGGTACGTCTCCTCTGTCAGACTTTTGTCCTTTAATGTTCTCTGCTGTGGAAGAGCCGTTTGGTTACTAGTAACCACTGGCAAACATGGTTCATAGCCCTGGGAGAGAAAGCAAAGTGCAGGTGCTGGACTTTGGTCAGGTCTGCTGGGAAAACCACACTGAATTGCACGGGGGCTGCAATCCAAAAATCCCAGTGTGGAGGGAGAGCGACGTGGGTCCCTGCCCATAGAGAGGTGATGGCTGGAGGCCTGAGGGGACAATCCTTGAGCAGACCACGGAGGGGGTCAGAGGTGCAGTTACCCCAAGCCTGTGACTCTCTGCACACACAGACATATCTGGGGCACTGCATGGGTACGTGGTGCTCACTTCTAACGCAGGGCGCTCTCTTACTGCAAGTCTTGCTGCTGAATTCATGCCACCCCAGCCCCTCCCCGATTTAATTTCCATTTATCATTGCACATTTCACAGCACAGTTCACAGTGACAGGACCTGACCGTCCAATCACTGCCTATGTTGGTGGGGAGGCCATCCTGCCCTGTCACCTCTCCCCCAGGATGAGCGCTGAGCGCATGGAGATGAAATGGTTCCATTCTGAGTTCTCTGCAGTCGTGCACCTGTACCGTGATGGGCAGGATCAGTATGGAGAGCAGATGCCGGAATATCGAGGAAGAACTGAGCTCTTGAAAGACGACATCGCCAATGGGAGAGTTTCCTTGAGAATACGCGATATCCGGCTCTCAGACGCTGGGCAGTACATGTGTTTATTTCAGTCCGGTGTCTCTTATGAAGAAGCTTTATTGGAATTGCAGGTGGCAGGTCAGTAATGTCTGCTGATGTTTTAATGTGTTAAACAGGGTAATAAGTGGAGTCAGAGGGTTCATGGCGAGATGCACGATTTTTCTCATTATGGTGGGTCGCTAGCTCTTCATAGAATCATAGAATATTAGAGTTGGAAGGGACCTCAGGAAGTCATCTAGTCCAACCCCCTGCTCAACCTCCTTCTCTGGGTAAAGTTGATTCTAGTTCACTGTTTAACATCAAGTTTTTCTAAGGTCTCTGAAATCCAGGCTGTGACGCTGGCTGAACTAGGGGAACAATTTATGATATTATTTAACATCAATATTTCAAAATTACAATAATTCATGATATATGCCATGTCAGATACGTAACAAAGGTTATAATTTGCAAAGTATGATGATATTGTTTATGTATATGTGTCATATTTGTATTTAAAGTTACGGATATGTTTGATGTATCTGTATTTCAACTTGTGCTGTGTTTCGGGGCGACAAAACTTTTAACGGTGAAAAGTTCCAGAGGGGTAGCCATGTTAGTCTGTATACAGCAAAACAATGGGAGTTCTGTAGCACTTTAAAGACTAACAAATTTCTGCGGGCATAAGCTTTCGAGGGCTGCAACCCACTTCGTCAGATGCATGCAGTAACAAAATGTTTTGGCAGTGAATTAATTTAAGGCTTGTCTACACATACATATGTACTGGTTTCAATGACATAGTGCAAAACCCTATGTGGACACTCTTAAATGGCTTGTATTAATTTAGCTTGAGTCGATTCCTTCTTGATTAAAGAGTGTTCACACAGGGGTTTGCACTGATTTAACTAAACCACTTTAACTAAACTAGAGCAAATTTGTTCATAGAACATGTTACGTGTATAGAAATACACAAGATCTTTTTAAGGGACAAGGCAATATGCCTCGTTTATTATGAGAAAACACAATTATGTTAATAGCTAATATCTAGTACCTACAAACACAAACACATAGACAACAAATGTTCTGCAGTTCGTCAGGTATAGTTACCAGTCCTGATCGTTGCTGGAGATCATAGTTTGAGTGCGAAGCTGGTGTTCGCAGCTCGTGGTGGCTACCTGGCCAGGGAAACCGGGCATGAAGGAGAGCAGGGTCTTTGTCGGGTGCGCATGAACCAACACTCTTTGATGCTATGCAGAATGTTACCCAAAGCTCTACAATCTCACCCATTCTTTTATACATTTTAATTTTGATGTGAGTCTTTGAGTCCTGTGTCACGCTGCCTCAGGGTTCCTGTGTGATCATTGATCACCAGCCAATTGCAGACATGACTTTCATCTTGTCTTGATTTTACTTTGTTCTTTTCTATATGGGGTGGATCCTCCTTCTTGCTTTTTCAGGGATTTGTTTGCATTCTTCAGCCATTAAGGTGGTACTTGCATTTCATCATCAGGACAGGCTGGCGTTGGAGACTGATCCTGTCACACACTCCTTTCATTCACACATCTCGTTCACACACCAAAATGAAATTACACAGTATACACCTAGATGGAGTTTCATGAAGAATGTAAAATGGAGTACATTATTCAAGACGGAGTTCCAATTTACAATATGGAGGCCCATCGAACATTGGTTACAATGTAATAGGACAAGTTAGTAAAAAGAGTTACTTTAGTTACAACAGCAAAGAATAGATACACAATATTAAAGAACAGATACTCTAAAAGCAACTTATAATGCCTATGAAGGAATGAGCTACTTAATTAGGAAAATTTCTATACAGACAGTTTCTATCATTGCTAATAATAAAAGCACAAGTGACTGAAAAAGTGGAAGGACAAAACTGAAACTGTGGAGTGACAAGAAGCAAGTGACTTGAAGACGGCTTTGTCAGTGGAAACTAATCCAACGCAGGAGCAACTTTCTTAGCGAACAAATTAAAGTGGCTCTACCAAGCATCTCTTAATACGCGCACAGCACAGTTTTATGAATGAATCACTTAGCGTGATTTTATGAATGAATGAGTGTATGTTATTGACATAGTAAAAAAATTCATTTGTACAATAAATTCAATTCAATTTATCTACCTGTAGCCATACAAACAGTCCAGACATTAACATTAATTCTACTGTATGTCAAATTAGAATCTGGCCAGTTTAGCTAATCAACCTCACCCAGGGGCTCACAGTCAATTACTAGTTTAATAGGAAATGGCTTTGATAATAGTGGAAAAACATTTTGCTCATTAGTGGGCTCTGTAGGATCATCACAAGTCCATTCATTTCTTCCACAGGTTTGGGCTCTGCTCCTGCCATCTCTGTGGAAGGACATCAAGATGGAGGGATCCGGGTTGTGTGTCGATCATTTGGATGGTTCCCAGAGCCCAAGGTGCTGTGGAGAGATCTCCAGGGGCAGCTCTTACCATCAGCCTCTGTAAACATATCCCAAGAGGCCAATGGCCTGTTTCAAACAGAGATTGCCATTGTTCTAACAGAGGAGTCCAACCGGAAAGTGTCCTGCTGTGTTAGGAACCCCCGACTCAACCAGGAGAGGGAGTCAGAGATTTCCATAGCAGGTCAGTGCCCGTCCAAGCCACACGTGGATAGACTGAGATGGTGCAGACATTGGTGGAGGGTATTTAAAATTGTATCTTCTCATTATTGGCCTGAACCTTCAAGGTGCCGAGTGCTTCTTGTAAATCCTGAGCAGCCTCAATTCTCTGTGGCTCCAGCAGGAGCTGAGGGTGTTTAGGACCTTGCAAGCTGGGCTGCCATTGGCCAGATTCTCAGAGCAGCTCCGTATCCGGTGATCATCTCTTCTCAATGAAGGTGGGGGAGGAAATTCTCCTTTGTCCCTGCAGTGCAGTGAGGACTATGCTGGAATTGCAAGGTGTCAATTTAAGAATGGGGGTTGGGGTTGGGTTTTCTAGGACCTGTTTGCAGGCTAGAGGTGGGCTCTGCAGCATGGGAGCAGAGTCAGGATTTGTCTATAGGAACAGTTAGTTCACGGGAAGCTGGGGTGTAAATCTGCCTCACTGTCTGTGTGGACCCTGCTACCTGCACTAACAATTCCATAGTGTGCTTTGATCTTGATTTTAGGTATTATTATCTACCAAACAACTTTCTTAATACAGAATATTTCATCTCTATAATAATAAAAATGTTGCAGTAGTAAAGCACTAATCATCTGAGGTCTCAAAGTGCTGCACTGCTGTTTAGTCTATGATATGCGAAACTGAAGAACAGGGAAGAAAATTGGCAGCATGTGACCTCCCGAAGAAAGAGAACCTATATGCCCACCATGCAGATAGAAGTAAGGAATTGTTTTCATCCTCTCTGTACAAGTACTACTGCGGAGAACGATTTGGAGGACCCATCTGAGGGAATGGATCAGAGGGAGACCCGTTTGATCAGAAGGCAAGGGATGCATTGTCCTAGGGATGGGGGAAGAGAAGGGTGATGGTGGTTGGGGACTCCCTCCTACGAGGGACGGAGTCATCCATCTGCCAGCCGGACCGGGAAGCTAGAGAAGTGTGCTGCTTGCCTGGAGCTAGGATTAGGGATGTGACGGAGAGACTGCCAAAACTTATCAAGTCCTCAGACCACTACCCCTTCCTGCTTCTCCACGTGGGCACCAATGATACTGCCAAGAATGATCTTGAGCGGATCACTGCGGACTATGTGGCTCTGGGAAAAGAGATAAAGGAGTTTGAAGCGCAAGTGGTGTTCTCATCCATCCTCCCTGTTCAGGGAAAAGGCCCAGGTAGGGACCGTCGCATTGTGGAAGTAAATGCGTGGTTACGCAGGTGGTGTCGAAGAGAGGGCTTTGGATTCTTCGATCATGGAATGCTGTTCCAGGAAGAAGGATTACTAGGAAGAGACGGGATTCACCTAACGAAGAAAGGGAAGACTATCTTCGCAGACAGGCTGGCTAACCTAGTGAGGAGAGCTTTAAACTAGGTTTGACGGGGGACGGAGACCTAAGCCCGAAGGTAAGTGGGGAAGAGGGACACCACAAGGAAGCAGAAGGAGGAGGGTGCAGTAGGGGAGGCCTCCCGATTCATACTGTGAAAGTAGGCCAATCGGCTACTTATCTCAAGTGCCTGTACACAAATGCAAGAAGCCTGGGAAACAAGCAGGAGGAACTGGAAGTCCTGGCACCGTCAAGAAACTACGACATGATTGGAATAACTGAGACTTGCTGGAGTAACTCACACGACTGGAGCACTGTCATGGATGGGTATAAACTGTTCAGGAAGGACAGGCAGGGGCGAAAGGATGGAGGAGTGGAACTGTATGTAAGAGAGCTCTATGATTGCTCTGAGCACCAGTATGGAACTGGAGATAAGCCAGTTGAGTGTCTCTGGATTAAGCTTAGAAGCAAGAACAATAAGGGTGATGTCGTGGTGGGTGTCTGTTATAGACCACCAGACCAGGAGGATGAGGTAGATGAGGCTTTCTTTACTCAACTAGGGAAAGTTTCCAGTTCACAGGACCTGATTCTCATGGGGGACTTCAATCACCCTGACATTTGCTGGAAGAGCAATACAGCAGAGCACAGACAATCCAGGAAGTTTTTGGAGAGTGTCGCAGACAATTTCCTGGTGCAAGTGCTGGAGCAACCAACTAGGGGCCGTGCTTCTCTTGACCTGCTGCTCACAAACAGGGAAGATTTGGTAGGGGAAGTAGAAGTGGGTAGCACTAGGCAGCAGTGACCATGAGATGGTCGAGTTCAGGATCCTTACAAAAGGAAGAAAGGAGAACAGCAGGATACGGATCATGGACTTCAGAAAAGAGGACTTTGGCTCCCTCAGGGAACTGATGGGCAGGATTCCCTGGGAGGCTAATATGAGGGGGAAAGGAATCCAAAGGAGCTGGCTGTATTTTAAAGAAACCTTATTGAGGGCATAGGAGCAAACCATCCCCATGTGCAGAAAGAATAGCAAATATGGCAGGCATCCAGTTTGGCTTAACAAAGAAGTCTTTGGCGAACTTAAACACAAAAAAAGATGCTTACAAGAAGTGGAAGCTTGGTCAGATGACTAGGGAGGATTATAAAAATACTGCTCGAACATGAAGGAATGAAATCAGGAAGGACAAAGCACAATTGGAGTTGCAGCTAGCAAGGGACGTGAAGGGGAGCAAGAAGGATTTCTAAAGGTATGTTGCCAACAAGAGGAAGATTAGGGAAAGTGTGGGCCCCTTAGAGAATGAGGGAGGCAATCTAGTGACAGAGGATGTGGAGAAAGCTGAGGTACCCAATGCCTTTTTTGCCTCTGTCTTCACAGACAAGGTCAGCTCCCAGACTGCTACACTGGGTGGCACAGAATGGGAAGGAGGCGAACATCCCGCAGTGCTGAAGGAACAGGTCCAAGCTATTTAGAAGGATTAGACATACACAAGTCCATGGGGCCGGATGCAATGCACCCGAGGGTGCTGAGGGAGTTGGCTGAGGTGATTTCAGAGCCATTGGCTATTATCTTTGAAAGCTCGTGGCAACAGGGGGAGGTCCCTGAAGACCGGAAAAAAAGCAAATATAGTGCCCATCTTCAAAAAAGGGAGGAAAGGTATTCAGGGAACTACAGACCGGTCAGCCTCACTTCAATCCCTGGAAAAATCATGGAGCAGGTACTTAAGGAATCTATTTTAAGGCACTTGGAAGAGAGGAAGGTGATCAGGAACAGTCAACACGGATTCACCAAGGGAAAGTCATGCCTGACCAACCTGATTGCTTTCTATGATGAGGTGACTGGCTCTGTGGATGTAGGGAAGGCGGTGGATGTGATATACCTTGACTTTAGCAAAGCTTTTGATACTGTCTCTCACAGTATTCTTATCAGCAAGTTAAAGAAGTCTGGGTTGGATGAATGGACTATAAAATGGATAGAGAACTGGCTAGAGCATAGGGCTCAACGAGTAGTGATCAATGGCTCCATGTCTAGCTGGCAACTGGTCACAAGCGCAGTGCCCCAGGGGTCGGTCCTGGGGCCAGTTTTGTTCAACATCTTCATTAATGATCTGGAAGATGGGGTAGATTGCACCCTCAGCAAGTTTGTGGATGACACAAAGCTGGGGGGAGTGGTAGATACCCTGGAAGGTAGGGATAGGATACAGAAGGACCTAAACAAACTGGAGGATTGGGCCAAAAGAAATCTAATGAGGTTCAACAAAGAAAAGTGCAGAGTCCTCCACTTAGGAAGGAAGAATCCCATGCTCAGCTGTAGACTGGGGACCGATGAGCTAGGCAGCAATTCTGCAGAAAAGGACCTGGGGGTAACAGTGGATAAAAAGCTGGATATGAGTCAGCAATGTGCCCTGGTTGTCAAGAAGGCTAATAGCATATTGGGCTGCATTAGGAGGGGCATTGCCAGCAGGATGCGGGAAGTGATTATTCCCCTCTATTCGGCATTGGTGAGGCTGCATTTAGAGTATTGTGTCCAGTTTTGGGCCCCCCACTACAAAAAGGATGTAGACAAGTTGGAGAGAGTACAGTGGAGGACAACAAAAATGATTAGGGGGCTGGAGCACAGGACTTATGAGGAGAGGCTAAGAGAACTGGGCTTGTTTAGTCTGCAAAAGAGAAGAATGAGGGGGATTTGATAGCAGCCTTTAACTACCTGAAAGGGGGTTCCAGGGAGGATGGAGCTAGGCTGTTCTCGGTGGCGGCGGATGACAGAACAAGGAGCAATGGTCTCAAGTTGCAGTTGGGGAGGTCTAGGTTGGACATTAGGAAAATGTTTTTCTCTAGGTGGGTGGTGAAGCACAGGAATGGGTTACCTAGGGAGGTGGTGGAATCTCCATCTTTAGAGGTTTTTAAGCTGAGGCTTGACAAAGTCCTGGCTGGGATGATATAGCTGAAGTTAGTCCTGCTTTGAGCAGGGGGTTGGACTAGATGACCTCCTGAGGTCCCTTCCAACTCTAATATTCAACGATTCTATGATATGCCCATATTACCTGTCGTGGAAAAGAATCACACACTGCTACATTTTAGAGTTGGATCAGGTGCAGCTTTAATTGTGACACACACAATCACATAACCATAGCTATGGGGAATACTATAGCCATAGGGAAAACCCAGGTGGCTATAGGGAAGTCAAGCAGCATGTCTGGATGCTGGGCAGATGTACTTCCCTGGCTACCGGATACAAAAGACTTATATAGGGGTTGCTTAGGTTTGTTTACATGTTGATCGTATAGTGGAATTTGATTAACAATTTATACTTAACAGAAAAGACAATCACAATGCACAGTGGGGCACACCAGACGCCCTCACAGGAATGCCCAATGAGTCACTTGGGTATACAATGTAGTTTTCAGGGACCCTGGTTAACTCCCGAAGATGGGTGGTGACACAATACTTGTTCAAATGCTAATTTGTATGGAGTAAGTTTCTATGGGGCCAGTAAGACACAGGGGGGCAGGTACTGGTACTTATCAAAACAGGTGAAGTCTGTTCAGACTTCAATAAGGCTTAAGGCTCATAACAGAGACTTGCCTCTTGGGTGTGGTTCAGAGACCTCTTGTGTGACTTTAACATCTTTATCCTAATTTCAGTTTCAGGCTACAACTTCAGGCCAGGCCTTCTATGACCAGTTTCAGACCAGGCATTCTAATAATCAATTTTATGATTATTTCTTTGATTCCACATACCTGATTGTTATGTTCACAGCATACACACCGAGAGTGGAAAACAAAACATAAATACTTTTCCTGGAAGTCTGCAATGTAACACTGCTTTACTTCGAAGAATCCAGAACTCTACCACACCACCGCCAAATACACAGAGAGAAAACGCAGGATGCTCCTTAAAACGGAGAAGCAGAACTCAGCCCACCTTGCTCTGGGCTGGCTCTTTGCAGACTGACTGCAGAGGACCCAGATGCACGCTCCCTACAGAGCCCCTTAGCCTGCAAGCAGGACCAGAAATCCCCTCAGGATTTAAAGCGACAGTTTGTAATTTTTACAGAATTTAAATACACCACACTGACCACTTAGCAAAGGACTCTCTAGTCAGCCATTGCTCCAGGGCCCAGGGAACAGGAATCTGGAGCAATTTTTACTCAGAATTTCAAAGCCCAAGTGTTGTTTTTATTAAAATCCTTCATTCACATATTTGGGGTCAGACTCTCTCATGTAGCTGAGCCTCTCTGAGCTCAGGGGAGTCGAGGTGTCAGGAAGCTGGTCACAGCTCTGATCCTGAGGGCCAGTCTGCACCGGCTGCAGCCTTGGGGTCAGTCAGAGCAGCCTAGGGAAGTGAGGGAACGACGTAGGCCGGGTGAGGATGAAGATGGATGCAGCATAGCAGAGCTCCACCCTCCCCCTCCCTGTCCCCAACACACCTCCTCCCATGAGTTAACCATGGTCAGTAAAAAGACTAAAGCTTGGACTTTCATTGGCTTAATAATAAAGCACAAGGGAGCCACATCTCACTGTGTATTTTCCTGTGAGATTCTTGTAATTGTCCTGGTCACCACTGTCGAGTGTCCTGCCTTCATTCTGCACGTGTTTGCTTCCAACTAGTCAATGACACTTTCTCTTGCAGAGCTGTTTTTCCCGAGGGTCAGTCCCTGGATGGTGGCTCTGAGTGTGATCCTGGCTCTCCTGGCTGTTCTCATTGCCCTGGCCAGTTACTGCTTCTGGAGGCAACAAAGAGCAAAAGGACTTGGTGAGAGGGAGAGACAGACAGACAGACACAGATTTAAAACCAAAAGCAGAGACAGGAATTAAGGGGTTTTTTTTTAATGTCTGGAGGAGTTTCAGGCAGTGGGAGCTGGGCTGAGGGTGAAGGGGGAGCTGAATAAATTGTGACTTCACATTTGAACCGAGAAGTGTCAAGTGGTTTCATCCCACCAAGGCACCCGATGGAATGTGACTCTGAGCTATTCCGTGGGGTCAGCCCCGCTCCAGCTGAAACACAAACATGAGGCTCAGTGAGCTGGGCTTGGAGCTCCGACACGTGTAACTTCGCTGCTTGCAGGAAAACCAGAAAGCAAAGTAGGAGGAGAGAAGGGGCTTCTTAGGGCCCAATTCTGCCCCCCAGTCTGTGCATGGATCCCCTCTTGTCCCCATCTAGGTAAGTAGAAGCTGTGGATAGGCAAAATAGTGGCTGTGCAAATGGAAAGGGTAACAGTTACCTTATCTACACTAAGATTTGCCCAGCCTGAGATCCTGCTACAGGAACAGGGCAATGAACTCTCTCCTGCAGTGTAAGTGCTCAGCTGGAGTTTTTTTCTCTGTTTCATCCTGCTCCCCTCCCCCTCCATTTCCGTGTAGCTCGTTCCTCCCCCTGCCCAGCGCAGGGTGATTGTTAAAGGGTGGCAGGGAAGTGCCATTTGCACCATCGCTCTGCTCACTCTGCTTGTATGTTCTGCCCCTTCCCCCGCCCTGGGCCTGTCGTGTCTGGTTAGACTGGCAGCTCTTCGGGGCAGGGACTGGCGACTGCTCCACATCTGTGCAGAGCCCAGCACTGGCCTGGCCTGGCCTCTAGGCACATAGAATCATAGAGTTGGAGGGGACATCAGGAGGTCATCTAGTCCAATCCCCTGCTCAGAGCAGGACTAACCTCAGCTAAATAATCCCAGCGAGGGTTTTGTCAAGCCTCACCTTAAAAACCTCTAAAGATGGAGATTCCACCACCTCCCTAGGAAACCCATCCCAGTGCTTCACCACCCTCCTAGTGAAAAACTTTTTCCTAATATCCAACCTAGACCTCCCCCCCTGCAACTTGAGACCATTGCTCCTAGTTCTGTCATCTACTGCCATTGAGAACAGCCTAGCTCCATCCTCCCTGGAACTTCTTTTCAGGTAGTTAAAGGCTGTTATCAAATTCCCCCATTCTTCTCTTCTGTAGACTAAACAAGCCTAGTTCCCTCAGCCTCTCCTCATAAGTCTTGTGCTCCAGCCCCTAATCAGTTTTGTTGCCCTCTGCTGGACTCTCTCCAACTTCTCCTCCTCCTTCCTGTAGTGGGGGACCCAAAACCAGATATAATACTCCAAATGCGGCCTCACCAGTGCCGAATAGAGGGGAATAATCACTTCGCTCGATCTGCTGGCAATGCTCTTACTAATGTAGCCCAATATGCTGTTAGCCTTCTTGGCAATAAGGACACACTTTTGACTCATATCCAGCTTCTTGTCCATTGTAACCCCAAGGTCCTTTTCTGCAGAATTGCTGCCCAGTCAGCCGCTCCCCTGTCTGTAGCTGTGCATGAGATTCCTCTGTCATAATTGCAGGATGCTGCACTTCTCCTTGTTGAACTGCATCAGATTTCTTTTGGCCCAGTCCTCTAATTTGTCTAGGTCACTCTGTATCCTATCCTTGTCCTCCATTGTATCTATCACTTCCCCCAGCTTAGTGTCATCTGCAAACTTGCTCAGGGTGCAATCCACCCCATCCTCCAGATCATTAATGAAGATGTTGAACAAAACCAGCCCCAGCACTGACCCCTGAGGCACTCCACTTGATACCGGCTGCCAACTAGACATCGAGCTATTGATCACTACCCGTTGAGCCCAATGATCTAGCCAGCTCTCTATACATCTTATTGTCCATTTATCCAACCCATACTTCTTTAACTTGCCGATAAGAATATTGTGGGAGATTGTATCAAAACTTTGCTAAAGTCAAGGAATATCACATCCACTGCTTTCCCCACATCCATAGAGCCAGTCATCTCATCATAGAAGGTAATCAGGTTGGTCAGGCATGACTTGCCTCGATGAATCCATGTTGACTGTTCCTGATCACCTTCCTCTCTTCCACGTGCCTCAAAATGGATTCCTTGATGACCTGCTCCGTGATTTTTCCAGGGATTGAAGTGAGTCTGACCAGTCTGTAGTTCCCCAGATCCTCTTTCTTCCCTTTCTTGAAGATGATAGCCAATGGCTCTACAATCACATCAGCCAACTCCCTCAGCACCTTGGATGCATTGCATCTGGCCCCATGGACGTCTGTATGTCCAATCTTTCTAAATAGTCCTGAACCTGTTCTTTCACCACTGAGGGATGTTCACCTCCTCCCCATTCTGTGCTGCCCAGTGCAGTTGTCTGGGAGCTGACCTTGTCTGTGAAGACAGAGGCAAATAAAGCATTGAGTACTTCAGCTTTTTCCACATGATCTGTCACTAAGTTGCCTCCCCCATTCTGTAAGGGGTCTTCACTTTCCCTGACCTTCTTCTTGTTACTAACATACCTGTAGAAACCCTTCCTATTACCCTTCACGTCCCTTGCTAACTGCAACTCCAGTTGTGTGTTGGCCTTCCTGATTTCACTCCTGCATACTCAAGCAGTATTTTTATACTCCTCCCTAGTCATCTGACCAAGCTTCCACTTGTAAGCTTCCTTTTTGTGTTTAGGTTCACAGAAGACTTCTTTGTTAAGCCAAGCTGGTGATCTGCCATATTTGCTATTCTTTCTGCATATTGGGACGGTTTGTTCCTGCGCCCTCAGTGAGGTTTCTTTAAAATACAGCCAGCTCTCCTGGACTCCTTTCCCCCTCATATTATCCTCCCAGGGAATCCTGCCCATCAGTTCCCTGAGGGAGTCAAATTCTGCTTTTCTGAAGTCCGTGGTCCGTATCCTGCTGTTATCCTTTCTTCCTTTTGTCAGGATCCTGAACTCGACCATCTCAGGGTCACTGCTGCCCAGGTTACCACCCACTTCTGCTTCCCCTACCAATTCTTCCCTGTTTGTGAGCAGCAGGTCAAGAGGAGCACGGCCCCTAGTAGGTTCCTCCAGCACTTGCACCAGAACGTTGTCCACAACACTCTCCAAAACCTCCCTGGGTTGTCTGTGCTCTGCTGCATAGCTCTCCCAGCAGATGTTAGGGAGAGATCTCCTCTTTTCTTGGTGACTGCTGGCTCTTTCATTTATCAGTTTGTTCCAATATCTCCTCTTCACATCTCAACCTCTGATCTTTATTTCCTGAAAAGAGCCACTCCAGGGCAGGTCTCTTCCCTGCACCCTCTGTGGTAAAAATGGATGCAATGAAATCAGTTAGTTTCTCAGCATTGTCCTTATCCTCCCCAGTTGCTCCCTTTATCCCCTGCTGAACCAGGGACCCATCAATTGTCTACAGACAGATTCTGGTGGACTGAAATGATTCCCTGGTATTTGTATTATATCTCAGGTCGTTCACTCTGCTAATTCCATTCTAGCCTCCTAATTCCCATCACACACTTCACCTGCTGCACTGCACGCTCCTTTCTCCTGGCTCACAGGGTTAATATTTGCCATGTGCTGAGGGATCCCTGTTTGGCTCTAACAACCTCTTGCACCTGGCCAGGTGGCCGGACGGGGTTACTGTATTTCTCCCCTCGCTGATGCCTTTGTTGCCCTGAGGGTGCCAGGCTCGGTTGCTGACGTAACCTCCAGGCTGAGTCTAAGGATTTTAACTTCCCTGCTTTAAGGCCTTTTTGACTCGCTTCCCCTGGTGAGAGAATGTGATATTGATGCGTTTCTCTTTGTTTTCTTTTTAGAGAAACTCCAGGCTGAGCTCAGTAAGTTCCATTCCCCCCAGTATCACCTTGTCTGACATTGTCTCCTGCTCTGCCTGTCTGTGTTCAGGGGCGTTCTCACCCCTCTGTCTGTGCTTGGTTGCAGGGTGGAGAATCGCCCAGCTCTACGCAGGTACTGTACATCCCGCTGATATTTTATCCAGGGTGAGACCCCTCCTCCCCCTGGGGGCTCTCTGCTCCCATCCCTGCACAAAGCATTTTCCTATGACATTCAATAGGCTAGAAGCAGCAATGTCACTGGGGCAGATGGAAAGGGGCAGACGACACCCGGGTTTATTGCAGAGCAGGTACACGCCCCCTTTGGGAAAGGGCTGATTGGTGAGGAAATCCTGACCCTGCTGTCAGCTGTCCAGGGCGGTAGCTGGTTCTGCAGGACGGACATTCTCACCTGTCCATAACTGGCACTGAGCTGCCCAGCTCTCTCTTCCCAGGATTTCCATGCTCAGACCAGTCTTTAGCCCACAATTTCCTTCTAGCATAACATGCCCAGACAGGAGCTGTTCTGTATCTGTGGGTTTGAGGCGAGGAAGGCCCTGTCCCCATTGCAAGAGTATGTGGGGTTTTATAACCAGCTTGACCCAATTACAGCAAATTGTGCACACACAGCACCTTTTCTGCCTCACAGCTGTGGCTGAGCTGTGTGTGTGTGTTTGTTCCCAGCATGCTGCCTGGCTGTGTGTGCACACTGGTGTATGCTGGGAGACTCCAGGGTATCTCCACCAAGGGTCAGAGAGTCCAGGGGTCCCTGCACTCTGGGGTATCTTACCACACAGAGCTGGGGGGGAAGGCAGGCCGGGGGTGACGGGGGAGGGACACCCAGGAGAGTCACACAAACACCACTGGGGGGCCTGTTAGGGTTTCCACATCTGAGGTCCAAAAAACCGGGACATCTGCCTGCTCCACATACCCCGCCTGTCCCCTCACCCTGGCACTGTCTGCCCAGCCCACCCCGGGAGAGCGCCCAGCGCCCACAGTCTCCTGCCCTGGGGCTGCCCCAGGTACCAACCATGCCAAGCAGGAGGTGACCCTTGGCAGTGACCCCCCACATCCAGTGCTTGCGTGGTGGTGAATGGGCCCTGCTAGCCCGGAGCTCCCCATCTCACTCTCTGCTCCCAACCTGCCCGTCCCCAAGGCTCCCAGACACTCGGACCAGGCTTCCTCCACGCCGGCACCACCACCCCACAGCTCCCCAAGTCCCACAGCCACGGACACACCTGGCACTTGTAGACACTTCCTACGTTAGCCCTGATCATCCCCCTGCCTGTGACACTGAACTGCTTCCCCTACGAGGTCCCCTCAGCGCTCTGCAGCCTGGGGAGAAAACGCTGGACATTTCAGGCCAGTCTGGCCAGGCGCAGGGAGAAAATCGAGTGTTTGGCTTTGGGAAAGTCTCATGTTGTAAACACAAAGAGTTCGTCTACATGGCCCGCAGCAGCAAGTCTCAGAGCCAGGTGACAGACTGGGGTTTGCACCATGTCATTAAAAATAGCTGTGTAGATGTGTCTGGGGCTGGAACTTGGGCTCTGGGGTGTCTGACATGGGGTCCCTCGATCACTGCCACTGTAGATGCCCCTTGGTGTCTAAATACTGACACAGGCCCTGGGCCAGAGTGTGAGAGTGAGAATGACTCTGCAGCCCAGTGGGTCGGGCCCCACTCGGGAGCCCCAGAGCCCAGACCCCTGCTCCAGTGACCCTGTAACTATTGATCCGTTACCATAGTGACGGGAGGGGTGACAGCCCCTGGCACAGCCGTGTCTCAGCTGTGTTGGTGCCCGGTGCAAACACCCAGTGTAGACACTGCGCGGGTGTGAGCTGGGATTGGCACCCGGTGCAGCTTCTCCCAGATGGAGGGGGCAGTAAGTGGGGAAATGCCCCCAACCCGCCCCACTGCCCCAGCCAAATTAGCAATGACCCCTGATCCCCCCAGCACCAGTTACACTCCCCACTCCCCCACTACCCTGCCCCCTCCCAGTGAGCCCAGCCCAGACACCCTTCCTATGCCCTGGGGGAGGGGCTGGGCTGGACAAGGGAAGGGGAGGGGAGGGGAGGGGAGGGGCCGGCTGTGGGGTTTGCCTGGCTGGAAGGTGGGGCCCGTGGGGCTGGCCACCATGGAGAGTCCCAGCTGTGCCCCCTGGGGCAGGGCTGCCCGGCCAGCGGGTGTGTGGGGACGGCACCGACCTGCTCTTAGCAACAAACCAGCCACACACGGCCCCAAAGCAACAGAGATTTCCTGGGGCCTGCCCCTCCCTCACCCCTCTCTGCCCCCTGGTGCCCACCCATCTCCTGCTCCCCCTCGGCCCCCTGGCTCCTGCCCCTCCCTTTCCCATTCCTCACCTCTGGGCCCACCTGTCCTCTGCCTCTATCCTCCCCCGTACCCCACTCCCCCATACCCTTTCTGATTCTCACCACCCCTGCCCCTCACCCCCCTTTGCCTCCCTGTCATGTGCCCTTCCCCTCCACCCACCTCTTTCCTCTGGAACCCACCCTTCCTTTGCCCCCTGCCCTCCTGGCACCAGCCTTTCTCCCCCAACCACCCTTTGCATCCTGGTGCCCACCCCTTCCTCTGCCCGTCCACTCCCTGATGACCCCCCCGATCACCCCATAGCACAAGCCCCTCCCTTCGCCCCCCCATGCCTGCCTCTTCTCTCCCCTTGCCACCTTCCCCTTCCCCATCCCCCACCAGCCACTACCCCTCCACTCCCCACCCCCCAGTCTCCTGGTGGCAGCCCCTCCCTTCATTCCTTTGCCCCCTGGTGTCACCTCTCTACCCTCACCCCCATCTGTTCCCTGGTGCCCACCCTTCCCTTGCCCCCATTGGACCCCCTGCTGTCCGTGCCTTCCCTCATCCCCTTTACCCTCTGGGTCCCACCCCTCCCCTCATCCACCCTCTTCCACCCTGGTGCCCACCCCTCCCTTCGTTACTCTCTGCCCCATAAGGCTGCCCTGTGCCACACCCTCTCTCTGTCCCCCTGTGCTCCCCTGCCCATCATCCCCCCCATTCTATCCCCAGTACCTGACCCGCCCCTCTCCCCCGTCCTTGCAGCCACCCCAACATTCACCCCCTCAGCCCTCCTGGTGCCAGCCCCTCCCTCGCCCTCCTTGTCACCTTGTCACCTGCGCCTTCCCACCTGGTGTGCACTGCTCCCACTGAGATCCCTCTGCCCCGCCTGCCTGCCCCTTCCCTCACCCCCTCTAGTGTCCTGGAGCCAGCTCCACTATTCATTCCCCCTCTGCATCTCTGGGGCTTCTCTTCCCCCTAACCCTCCTGACACCCACCCCTCCCATCACCCCACGGCACCTACCCCAGCCCTCGCTCCGGTGATCATCCCTACCCTAGACACCCCCGCTGCCCCTGGCTCGTGCTTCACTCTGTGCTCCTGGTGCCTCCCCATTCTCTTCCCCCTGCTCCTGATGCCTGCCCCACTCCTCCTCCCCCCACCCCTGGGACCTGACCCTCCTCTTCACCCCCCTCTGTCCTCCTGGTGCCCCACTTCCCTTCCCCCCACTGATCTTGTGTCAGCCCCTCCCCTTTGCCCCTCCTCTTCCTCTGCCAGCATCAGCCTGTCCCCTCCCCTGTCCCTGGGCTGCCCTCCCCTGCCCTGCCCCCACTGACACCTTCCCACCCACCCCACCCCCGCTCCTGCTCTCCTTCCCCTCAAGTTCGCTCCCATGGGCAGAGGGGCCCTGACTCCCCTTAATGGGAAACAACCCCCCCCCCCCCAGCGATTAACGGGGATGCAGGTTAATTTCCCTTTGATCCCCGTGACCAGCCCCTGCCCTGGCCCTGACTCTGTGACTCTCTCCCCAGTGGACGTGACTCTGGATCCAGACACAGCTCATCCCGAACTCGTCCTGTCTGAGGATCGGAAACGTGTGAGACTCGGAGACACACGCCAGGATCTGCCCAACAATCCTGAGAGATTTGATACTGATCCCTGTGTGCTGGGCGCTGAGGGGTTCCCAGGCGGGAGGCATTACTGGGAGCTGGAGGTGGGAGACAAAACTCACTGGGAAATGGGGGTTTGTAGAGAATCTGTGAGCAGGAAGGGGTGGGTCACAGTCTCACCTGAGGATGGATACTGGGCCCTGTGGCTGAGGTATGGGGAATACAAGGCCCTCACCTCCCCCTCGACCCCTCTCCCGGTGAGCGTCAGGCCCAGCCGGGTGGGGATTTTCCTGGACTATGAGGCGGGCGAGGTCTCATTTTACAATGTCACTGACAGGTCCCAGCTCTTCACTTTCACCGACACCTTCTCCGGGACGCTTCACCCTTATTTCTATCCTGGTCGCCACCATAATGGGGGTAAAAACGCGGCTCCCCTGATCATCTGCCCGGTCCCAGCCCAGGCCGGAGGGAATCTCTGTCCCTGACAGTGACACCCGCGGCAGAGACTGTCCCCTCCCAGCGCTGAGCAGCCCCCAGGCCTGTGCCCAGGGGAGGGTCTAAAGGGCATCACCTGCCCCCCCGTTACCCGCCCCTTAATTCTCAGCACCAGGCCCATCAGATGGGGGAGGGGGGAGGGGAGAGGGGCAGAGAAGGGGGTGGGGGGAGCCAGTGTGCTGGGCTGTGGGGTGGGGCAGCGTCAGGGGTGGATGCTGGCGGTGGGGATGGGGAAGGATCCTGCAGCAGAAGGAAGGGAAGAGCCCAGCTGAGATGAGGAAGACTCGGGGATATAATAAGGTGAGAAGGGAGAGGCCTCCCCCAAGGAGGAAGATCCCCCTGCAGAAATGACCGGGAGGGACGGGGGAAGGAGCCCAGTGAGTGGGACGGGGCCAGTGAGTGAGGGGAAGGTCCCGGCATTTCCTGCCCTGGGGCAGTCTCTGCCCATGGCGGGGAGTGAAATGGCCACAGGGGGCAGTGCAGGGGCAGGGGCAGGGGTGAGAGCACCGGGGCCCTGCTGTACGGGCCGCTCTGCGCTGCAGCCTCAGCCTGTGGGGGAGCTGGTCCCAGCGGGATGGGGGGAGGGTGGGGAGTGGGGAGAGCTGGGGGAGGGGATTTGGTAGCTGGGCCAGGGGAAGGGCAAATGGGACCCGCTCAGGGGAAGGAGGCCAGGCAGCTTTTCCTCCCTCCCCATGTGTTTGCCCCTCTCCAGTGCTGTGCGACAAACTGCTCCGTCCTGGCACAGGGTGATACTGGTAGGAAATACGGACAGACAGCTCGTGTCTTCTGCTGCCCCATCACACGTTGCTGCCCATCATCTTTCCCCATCCCCCAGCCCAGGGGTAGCAGATGGTGACAGACGGGATCAGTCACTCCTGTCTGAATTTTCTGCCTCTGTGAAATCTCAGTGTAAAATAGGGAGAGAAGGAGAAAAGAGAGATTGTTCTAAGTTAGAAAATGTTGCTATGCAAGGTGTAAGTATAAGAATATTATAAATTACATTTCAAGATTATTTCAAAAGCATTTCAAGCGTCTAAACATATGTTTCAAAATGGAATTATTTACCTTTATGTTTTTATTCTTCTTTCAAAACAACATTAAAATTCACCTCTAAATATCATTCCTTTGTATTTCTGCTGCGTGATTTCAGGAAATCCAAAATATTTCTCCTAACAAAACTGTCAGCTCTCTCTCTCTCCTTACTGTCTTGACTGGTTCCCTCTGGAAGGCAGGGCACATGCGCCTTTGAAAAGTAATAGGTGAAAAAAGATGACAGACTTAATTAAGTAAAATATTTCAATGAACTCACACAAGATTCCATATTAATATCCCAAGAACTTCTGCTAGAATTAATTGTTGTGATTTTAATCTTTCTAGTTACATATAATTGGTAATTAAAATATGACCCTCCCTTTCCTGTTCTCCTCACATCAATTAACAAAACACAGCCCCCACCCTCAAATGCTATTTTCCTATACACAGGAAGCTCTTCTACCTTATCCTTTCTCGTTTGTTTTTCTTTAGAAATATTATTTCCAGGCAATGTGCTGTGAGTATCCATTTTTTATTTCAATGAGCTCTTTGTGGTCTTGTTATCAGGACACAACAAATGTCGTTTGGTAAAGAAAGAGAAAAAACTTGTATTCCTTAAATGAGTCAGCACAAACTAACATAATTGTATTAAGGACCCAGGAACTTAAAGACACTTCTCATGCTGTTTGGTGAAAACTTCATCAGGAAACTTTTCTTCTCAGTCATACATCAGTCCAAAGGGTGATATTTTTGTTGTCATGTGACGTTTAGAGCACCCAAAAAAAAAAAGTTGTTCCAGGAAATTCATCCCAATTGCTCTGGGTTCTGTCCTCCAGCTTCTGGAATTCTCTGTAAAAATAGTGATGAATTGGTCTAATTCCTTGAAATTAGTGACTGAACCTAATTTCTTGAAGAGGTAGTTGAACGGAGGTATAAGGGGAGGCACATCACATGGCATTCCTACAAATGCTTCTTTTTTTTTTAACCTGGATGCAGTATGAACAGTTTCAATGCAGTTCAATTTTGAAGATTTATTCAAAATATTCAATTCATGGCAGAGCACCCTCTACTTACCTTCATTATTTGAAAATCCACACCCTAAATTACCTTGTGATGGATTCATTTGGCTTTTCATCCTGTCTGCTGGTTTCTAAGTGGCACAAGTTGGTGAAGGTACGTGTTTTTCCCAATTTTCCCACACAGGGAAAGGTTAAGCTGAAAATAGGTAATTTTTCCATAAACTTTCCTTCAGAAATACCTGTGGTCCTTTCCCTATATTCCACTGAAATTATGGGTCAGTTTTGGGGTTTTCTTATCCAATCTGATTGCATTATTACATGGGAAAATCTGTTGGTAAGCAGGTTAAAGTACAAACTACTTGTTGGTATATGAAGTGACATAAACTCTGTTGTCACCAACAATTTACAGCACAAACAATTTACAGACAATGGTGGGGATGTTCATTTGTAACTATCTGACTGTGGATGGGCTCCCCCATCAGCTCCTGGAGCCCCTGGCTGGCAGGCCCGCTTGGGGAATTAAGCAGCACATACAGTGCACCCGGCTACCTGCCCCAAGTGTCTTTATTAATCTTTATGCTCCAGGTACATCGCAGCACAGCAGCAGTTATGTGGAGCCCCTTCCTGCTGCCTGGCTCAGCCTTTTACACCAGACTCCCGACAGGCGCAAGTGATCCCCTCGACCCTTCCAAACCCAACCTGCCTCCGTCCCTCCTCCCCTAACTACACCCGCTGCCCTGCCTGGTTTTTTTTAAAATGTGTTTTTTAATAATAGTTAATGTCTCCACACAGTCACAGTCTAAGTTTGGGTCCTTTTCCAAGAGTAAATAAGTACAGGCCAAACGTCTGCACCTGTAACTTGCATAAATACGCTGTGCCAGCACCACGAGCCATAGAGGTCATTGCTGCTCTGTGCCCTCCGTTAGTACACATGTGCGCTGTGATAGCTGATTAGCGGCCTTATTGTGCAGCAATAATAAATCCAGACAACGATGAACAATAATCTGGCAGGGGACATGTCACTTGCCCATTTTGTGAGGACCTGGCCAGGATTTTGCACAGCTACACCCCCACCCGACCCAGAAAGGGTGTGGAACCTGCCGCCTGCTCCCCTCCCCCGAGGACAGCCACACCCCTCATGGGAGGATGTGCAATGAGGTCGGTGAGAAGCTGTCCCCTGAGAGCCAGGATCTCTTTGCGACTCAGTCCCCTGGCCCCGCTCAGGCAGACAGCGAACCAGATTCCTGCCCTGCAGCAACGGAGCCGATTCCCAGCCACAAACCCAGACTGGGACCAAGAGGCAGATCCTCAGAGGGAATCTCGGCATGTCAGTGTGGAGCTTTAATGTGTTTGTGCTACGCGGCCACGATAGCTTCCATCCTGCGGGCCCAGGGCTGCATCCATTTTTGGCACATGTGAGCTAGGAGGTTTCCAAATCTCCTGCCCACCCCCTCCCTCCTCGGCCCAGGCTGTCCTCTCATCCCCTGCTCCCCACACTTTCCAGGATGGCAGCTCCTCGGCCTAGGCAATCGGCC
Source organism: Emydura macquarii macquarii (assembly GCF_026122565.2). Classification (NCBI taxonomy): domain Eukaryota; kingdom Metazoa; phylum Chordata; order Testudines; family Chelidae; genus Emydura; species Emydura macquarii. The sequence goes on from NW_027133478.1 coordinate 22,119, forward strand.
TCTGTCACATGTTAAAGCCCCAACCTGTGATCATTTTTCAGCCCACACCATGGAGGGCACCTGCCAACCTACCTCTCTTCTTTTCCCCTCCCACATCTGGTGGCAATAAGGAAATGAATCACTTAAAAGATAGTTTTATAAAGGCAATTTTTATAACAATTTCTATCAGTGACAATAAGAGCACAAGTGACAAACAGCAAAAGGATGAGGAGCAAGTGACTTAAAGACAAGTAACTTAAAGACAGCTTTATCAGTGATAGCTATATTTATAGCGAAGGGTGGTTTTCATAGCAGGCAAATGAAAGTGGCTCTATCAAGAAGCTTTTTCAATGAGCACAGTGTGGCAGTTTAATGAATGAACAGGGTTTATGAATGAGCATGGCTTTATGAATGAAGGCAGTTTCATGAATGAAAATCATTAATTTAGTAAAAAAATAATTTTAAAACCAATTCTGCGATATAATTTCTTTTGATTTCATGACTGTTTCCCTACAATTCCCCCAGCCTCCAAGGCATGATGGCAAACCCAATCAGCATACACACGGCACAGCCATAAATCCCAGCCTAGCCCTCCCCATGCACACACCACTTACCACCGCTGAGGTTCCCCAAGGCTGAGAAGCATCTCAGGGAAGGAAAGTCAGAAATCCATAAAAAAAAAGTCACCCAGGCAGGACCCTCTGCTGTGTGACACTTCTCAGGGCAGACTCTCACTAGGGTAAGCCGCCTTGACTTCAGCGCCTCCTGGGACTGACCTCAAAGCCTTCAGCACCCCTGTTCCACACCAGGAGCTTCCTGCAGTGAGTCCGCCTGAATAGGACTCCTGGGGAAAGCCTTATACACCCCCAGAGGGGAACGATGCAGCCCCGACGTCTGCAGTCAGCAGTGACTCTCAGCCAGGGGTGTAAAACAGAGGGTTTATTAGTGGTCCTGAACACAGCCTAGCAAAGTTCTTTGTTAGCACAGAACCCAGAAAGTCCCAGCTAAGTCCGTCTGTGTCAGACCCAGAGTGCAGAGCCCTGGCTCTTTCCCCGCAGTCCCAAACCAGAGTGTCTTGCTTCCCACAGCCCACCCTCAGTCACACCCAGTTGCACCTTCTCCATCCTTTCTTGACTTTCCTGAGCAAAACTGGTCACCTGCCCCCACCTCTCTCCTTGTTCTCCAACTCGCTATAGCCAGCTGGCTTCGTGCAGAGGTTGCCCCCACTCCCACCAGCCGTCAGTTGCTAAGATACAAAATACCCAGCCATTGTCAGGGGTCAGGCAGCTAGCCGGCAGTCACACTTGGTCCTCTAGGGGTCTCTGCAAAGAACAATCACCCTTGTCCCACCACCTGGTTATTCGTGCAACACACAGGGCGCAGCGAGGCATGTACACAATATTCACACAAAACACTAAGAAAATCCCCCATTTTATCACAAAATCCTCTTTGGAATCTGAACAATAACGGCTTGTGGGTTTGTTCCTATTCCCCAGCCACAGCAGTGGCCAGACCCTCAAGGACACGGCCTTTATCAGTGGCTGAGTGGCTGCTAACCTGGGGTGGGGGGAAGGAAAATGTGGGATGAAACATTCACAGACCTCAGAGCAGCCTTCAAAAAGTAAACCCACAAAACCAACGGGGGAGGGGAGGCTGCACTTGAGGGCAGAAAGGGGGAAGAAATGGAGCTGTCCAGAGAGATCCTGGGAGTGGCCAAAAGCAGCATTGCAGGCCAGGGACAGCGCTGCCATGGCACAAGACACTGGAGAAAGACAGAGCTGCAGAGACAACTCCTGGAGGCAACGCAGAGCCAGAACGCTCTGCTGCAGCACAGGCTGCTGTTAGACACCAGGCAACGCGGTGCCTCAGCCAGGACCCAGCCATGTTCTGCAGCCCCTGGGCAATACAGGGTCCTGGGAACACCAGCAACTCCTCCCTGCTGCACCCCCAGCAGTGTCCCCAGGCACCATTCCCGGCACAGGCCCTAGCTCAGGGCAGCCAGCACAGCTGCCTTTGGCAGCCCAGCTTTCTTGGGCATCGAAAATCCTGATAACGTCCAGCCTTGCCACTCAACGCTGGAAGGCCCAAGAACAAGAAGAGGCAGAAGCCAGGTGTCTGCTCACCTGGGACTCGAAGGCACCCCCGTTTTGTGCTGCCCTCCACTGCACTGTGTCCCTAAGTTCTTGCTTCATTATTGTTTTATTAAAGGTTCGTTTGTTTGTTCTATAGGTTGTTGTTTAATAATAAAAACTATTAACAATTCATTACTAAAGAGCAACCTACTGACCTGTTGGACTCTGTAAAAATCTAAAACGATTGATTAACCATTTATTAAAGCATCTATTAATCATTAATGAATCCCTTATAAACGATTCATAAATGGAACCTTAGGAGAAAGTGTGACCCAAGGAAAACGTGTGACCCACATAATAACGCAATGGGGTGGCCCCACACTACACTGGGGCTGGGAGGCAAGTGATAATTCCCAGCAGGTCTACCCTGCCCCGCTCAGTCTGAACTGCCTGCCAGTTAGAGTCAGAGGTTGCCCCAGCCCCATTGAGGAAGGCATTTACATGGGAGCAGAAAGAGAAGCTGGAGATGGGACCTTTCTTCTTGCTCCTCCCAGAAAGAAAGTTACCTCCTGCTAGGGTCACTTTTTCCATCAGTTGGAGAAGGGGACGTGCTTCCCCAGCCTCACTCTGCTCAGTGACAATATTATCGCAGGGCACAAACCAAGAAACCCAAACCAGCCCCCAGAGCCCTTGTCTGTGTTTGCAGGAGCAAATCCTGAGCCGCCTGCAGCATGTGAGGGAGGAGAGAGAAGAGCTCCAGGACTGAAATCCGACTGGGACAAGGAGAGTGGGAGGCTCCTGGTAGGTGCCCTGCCCTGCCCAGAGCAGACTGGGGAGCAGGCGGGCAGAGCTCTCACCGTGGCTGTGTCTGTTGGCTGGTGGTGACAGGTCTCTACAAGGCCGGGTGCCCTGAGCAGCAGCCTCTGGTGAGTCGTGCTGGAGAGGCCGGTGCAAAGGGCAAGAGTCTAAGGAGAGATTCTGGGGGAAGCAAGAGAAATTGTGGAGAGACCCTAAAGTGGCCGAGCTCAGGGCGTTCTGGCTGCTCGGCCTGTAGCTGGTTTCATGGGGCAGAGACCAGGTGCCACGGCTGTGGCAAACCCCCGGCTCCATCCCCAGGAGGAGCTCACCTGGCCAGGCTATTTACAGGATCCTGTGACTGTGAACAGTGGGTCTTCTGCTGGGTCTTCATCACTCGCTGCTGGGAGGAGCTAGGGAGAGACTTGCCTTGTCGCTAGTGCAGGAAAAATCCTCTGGGGACAGGGACTTCCAACCCGACAAGCAGCAGGGGAATAAAATGTGGTAAAAATAACAACTAAGGTTAGGGGCAGCCAGGGGCCCAGGAGGGGACAGCAGGTGTGAGAAACACCAGGAGAGTTTACAGCTCTTCTGTAGAGAGGATCAAGCCCCATCTGTGTGGTCTGCAGGCAGTGCCAGGATCTCAGGCTCACACTGCAGTTCCCATCCAGGAGGCTGCACAGAGCCCAAGGTGGGAATCTCTAGTCTCTCAGTATTTATCCAGGATCATTGAATCCAGCGGGTCTCTTTTGCCTTCTTCTCCCTTATTTATTTGGTGGAGACGTTCTTGGTGTGAAATCCCCATGGGAAGATGTTGCTCACCCTTGTAAGTTGCAGGAACACTTTGCTGATATTTTTTGCTGGCAGGTGAAACAGAAGTTCTGGAACTTCCCAAGCCGAATGTGACGGAGTCTGTGAAGATGAGTATGGTGAGAAGGCGACAATCCCAGGGTGGAAGGCAAGTGTCTGGCTTTTATCTGGAAAAAAATTTGGGTTCTGCATAGTCAAGGGTGAAGCCAGATTCTCTGTGCGTGTCTGACTTTTTCCTGTGTCTCTCACTGCCCCAACATCAAACTTCTCCACTAGTAATTTCACATGCAGGATCTTGGGCAGAATGTTTCTGGAAAGTTTGGGGCAAATCCAACAAGATACGATGGAGAAATAATGGGTCAGATATTGAGCATAGAGCATCACTTCTGGGACGCTTCCCTGACATTATTTTTGGCTCACGTTGCCCAGCATGTCTGCAGTAAAAACACCAGGGAATTTTAAAGGAGTTTTAAAAATTGAACTGTGTTTCCACAGTAATACACTATCTCTCTGGTCACTACACAGGCCTTGTCCACACACAAATTACACTGCTTTAACTCAACTAGTGTCGTTACAACAGTACAAACCGCTGCTGTGGATGCAGTTATATTGGGGTTTGTCCAGGTGGGAAAGTTACACCAGCATAAGGCAAGGTGAGAATTGAAACCACTATAGTTACACTGGTACCATTCCCCTGGTCGATGCTTTTATTCTACAGTGAGTGTCTACAGGAGGAGTTATACCCGTGTAACAAAAGCCATTTAACTACACCGGTGTAATTATTCCAGTAGAGCTGATGAAACTTTCCCATGTAGAAAAGCCCTCCCTATAAAGGTCGCTTGTACAGGTATAGCTATTCCCATAGGGAAAGGAAATGAGAGATACCAGTATGAGGGGCTCTATAACAAGAGAACTGTGTCTGTGCAGGGTTGCACTGATCTCTCTCTTTCAGTAGAAAAATCACCCCTGAAATAGTTACACCAGGATAAAAACTTCACACAGACCAGGCCTAACTAAAGGTGCATTTTTTAAACTGATTTAGGACAGGTCCACACTTCACATTTCAGTGGCACAGCTGCACCGGTGCAGTTGCGTCACTGTAGCACTTCCGGTGAAGTCGCTCTAAGCCGATGGCAGAGCGCTGTCCTGTTGGCTTAATAGCTACTGCCTCTCGCCGAGGTGGAGCTGTGTCGTGGGAGAAGCTCTCCTGCAGCCATAGCGCTGCCTACACCTGCACTTAGGTCGGTGTAGCTGTGTCGCTCTGGGGTGTGTTACACTGAAGTGATTTTGCAGCACAGACCAGCGCTGAGTTAAACCCGTGCAAATCCCTGTGTCGATTCTTTGTTGAATTGGTTAGAGTGCCTTGTAGTGAGCTTCATTCAGTCCCACTATTTGATGGCGGTGGGGACAGGGGAGTGTTGCCAGCTCCAATGGCTTCATCGTGGGTGTCCTGATAGCTGGTGTTTATGTTAAAGTCCCAGTTCCTGGAACCCTGCGATCAGCTGAGACCCTCGGCTTAGTTTTGTTTGTAAATGAAAGTTCCCAGCCCTCCTGGTTACAGAGAAAAGCTAAATAATGTGACCCTAGTGGCTCAGAAACCATGGCCAACACCAAGTCCCTCAGACTTGCTGGGATTAAAAGGACATTCCCTAGCTGTTTTCCAAATCTCAGGACTTGAGAGCCAGTCCCATGATTTCAGGGGCCTGGCTCGTGACGCTGAGCACTGGGGCAGGGCCACGCTGGCTGCATGGCACAGGCTGGGGGCGGCAGCGTTAGCCTGTCAAAACATTCATGGCCAAACGAACCTGGCACAAGCGTGTGCGGATCCCTCTGGGCCAATTGCAGCTGGGATGTGGGGGGTGTGAAGTGCATGGCGGGTAAGCGGCAAAGCTGTGTAACTTGCCCTGCTCGCACTCGGCGAAAGGGCAGAACGAGGGTGACTCGCTCGGCAAGGGGCTGCGGGCAGCGGAGGGAGAGGCTGGGAACAGGCGGGGGTGGAATAAAGCAGCCCCTCATCCTTCTGCCTGCGCCATCCCCAGCACAGGGCCATATTCACCCGGGGGCGCCAAACCCCTGCCAGTGACCCCGCTCTGCCTCAGCGCAGCTCCAGGCTGTCACGTCCTTGTGTCCCCGGGCCCAGGAAACCTTCCCCTACTGTAGCAAGCTATGAAGGGATCAACTCAGTGTGAGAAAGATCTAGGCCTGAACATCCCTAAAAAGATAAAGAGGCAGCAGCATTCTATCATAAGAGACAAAGACCATTAAGAAAACGGTCTTTGCAACACGAAAGTCATCGCAGAAGAGTTGAAAACCCTGCCTATAACTTTGGGGCATGGATACGCAATGTGAACATCCCTTTTCTGTAATTCGTACAGGGCCTAGCACCCTTAGGAAAAGTTACTTTATGAAAAAGGCATGCTGGATAATGCTGAACGAGCTGTCTGGCACACCAGAGAATACTGTGTGGTGTTACAGTTGTTGGCAGCCTCTATGTAAAGAAAGGCTTTGTAAATACTCTTATCAATTTGCAGGGTTGCCAGATACTTTTAACAATCACCAATTGTTTTCTACCAAGATGTGACAAAGTGGGAATATTCTGTAGAATTTTTATGGGGCCTGTGTGCACCTCAGTTTCCCCTATATTTTTCATGGCTATCCAAGGAGGAGGGGAAGAGAAAAGGGCAGGTTTGCTCTTGGAGCAGGCTAGGACATAGCAGTGATGTGTGAGTGTGAAAGAGAGCACACCCTAATTGCCTGAGCCTGAATAAGTCATTTAAAAAGAAAAAAGGACTGGCTGAGGTTGACCCAATGAATCTGGCTGATTTATGTGAAAATGGGAGAATCCTGTTCCTAATCCTTACCCAACCCAAAAGGGAAATGTTGCAGCAACAGGCCAGGAGACTGACTGTCTGCTAATCAGTGACCCAGGGAGATGTCAGTTAATTTAGGATCCACAGGCAAGTGACAAATGATGATCCATGTGCAACATGGGATTAAATTTTTGAACATATCTGAGCAAGCACATGTTTTACATGAGCCAGTTCTATGAAGTAGTTGTTTAAGGATCCATACATGATTGCTACTGCTGAAATTAAACCATCTGTCAACGTGGGCCAGCAGATGGGATTGTTGAGCTGCATTAAAAATGGTATTGGGAGGAACAGCAAATCAGCAACATGACAGCATCTTCATGACAGAACTCAAGTCTTTCAAGTAAGGTCAGGTACCAATAGCAACCTGGTGTAAATTGGAGAAGCCCTTCAGGCCTCTCTAACGTAGTTCAGGGCGACGAACCCTGTACACAGTTGCAGCAGAATCAGGGACGTAACAAAGGTAAGCTGTAAACCCCTTAAGCCATGCATCTTCACACCCCTGATTCTATGCAGATCAGCAACACGGCAGAAGCTGGTCTAAGGTTTTGTACAAACACTCCCCTCACTAGCAAGGATTTACAAAGATTAGAAGATTATTCTGTTCTTAAAAGGAGTAAGGCTTCATTAAATACAACCAATAATTTTCAAATAAAGCTATGAGTTTCCAAAACATCAAGTGTTTGTATATCAACTTTTCAGTCAAAACAGTTATGGAATCATTATGTTTCCATAATTAAGATCAGACATTTTAAATGCAAAATTCAATTCAAGAGTCTCTCAGATTAACTGCAGACAAGCTGTTTGCACGGTGTCCCCAAATTATCTGTGAGCTTTTAACAACTTTTCATTTTAGAGCACATGCATTCCCTCAATATTTGTATAAGGCTGAAAACCCTGCTACGGACAGCTTAAAAAAATCACTGCATCTACAGTGTTTTAGAATGGCTGTGTAAGACGATTTGTACATTATGTTGTACACAGACAGGTGGAGATACCACTCTAGAACTGTACCTGGGAATGAATGGTTCTACAGTGTCACAGGTACCTAGGTAACTGATATTTACCTTTACTTCCAAGGCTTTTGCTTTCAAGTTGTGTCATCTTGTTCAGGTTTTTCCGTTTCAATTCATGTAGAGCACATTCAAGTTTTGCACTTGTTTCAGTGCACTGAAAAATACATGCATAAGTGTTCAGAACAAATTTAATTTTACAATACGACTATTAGTATCTAACAGTACTTGCAAACCATGTCAATATTCCCTACATGAGGGTACAATCATCACTTGGTTGGCTAAGATGTCTGGAATAGCAGGAACAGACATCTCAACTGTGGTTAGCGGTTTAAAAATACAGAAGTTACAGGAATCAGAAAGGTTGGGAGATTCCCTAGATCAGGTTCAGCAGCTCCAGCAACCACTGGAATCTAGTATTAGGGGAAAGGCTCAGCCTGAGGCGGAAAATGTCACACTGCAAACAAAAGCTTTAAACGGATGAGCTGCAGAGCAAAGACCTGTGCCATACTCATGATAAGCAGCAACAGGAAAAATTAGTGGAACGAGGTTGCTGTTAAAAGAAACAGCCACACAGACAACAATAACTGCAGTGCTGGATCTGCAGAACCCATGGGAAACTGACTGACCATGCACATTGCCAGCAAGAAATGGCTTGCTTGCAGAAGGAACTGGAGACTGTGCAACTGACCAACAGCACAGCTTAGGAGAGCGGTGCTGTGGGGAGCATTGGAAAGGCTGTGCTCATCAGATTAGAGGAAAAAGGCTAACCTCAAAATAAATCAGGAGAACTTTTCTAGATTTTCCTATAGAGGTAATACTAATAGCCCAGAAAGAAAAGTGATGAAATCTTTCCTTTCAGGAGAAGCTCATCATAGATTCCCCTCCTGGAAAGAAGCAGTAGTTAAAGGAAAGATCAGAGCCATGTGTAACTCAACCCAGGTCTCCTTAAAACTTTTACCCTCCCAGAATTGTCACCCCTCTGTGCTGGGTCATCAACAACTTCATCGGCTTCCTGATGGGTCATATTTCTGCTCCTGGTCAAGGTGCTCTGCATGAGCTGCAATGAGTTTTTTAAAAGAGTGAATGGAGGCACCTGACTGGCCGTCCTGCTCTCTTTAAAATGAACACGGTTTTGTCAATTTCACTGATCACCCATTGGTCTGGCACTGGCTATTCAAAAGTCAGAGCAAGTTCCCCTCCCTGCCCCCTTCTTTTTTCTGGTTTTGGATTCAAGGGTTTGCTCCTTGTTCTCATTTGGATATTCACCAAGGAGTTTGGTTTCACTTGTAATGTTATTCTTTATTGGATTATTCAGATACTTTCAGGGACCTGCTTCTATTACCTGAGCCAAACACTAAGAGATGGGGCCCTTACACCCGGGGCACTGGGGCTATGGGTGGGCCAGGCAGCCTGTGCCAGTCCACCAGCCAAGCCATGCAGTTTCACATTGGAGGGATGGGGGGGAAGGTGGGAAGGCTGCAGTGATTCAGGCCAGTTGACCCAGCCAGGCAGGCAGTTTCACACTGGGGGAGGGAGGAGAACCTGGGAGGAGATGGTGACAGACTGTAGCATGGAGGTGGCAGCTGAACAGTTTCATGCCTGTGGAGTTTCTTGCTACCCTGAATAAACTGCATCACCCCCTCCCCCTGGAGATATACATTTCTTCTTAGTCCTAGGGATGTCTGTTGCATGGGTGTACAGGGCTGTGCCGGAGTCGGTTGGCTGGACAAGGGGACTGTGTGCAGACTGGGAAATGGCAGGGGACACCAGCTACCTTCCTCCCACTACTTGTAGTAGACAAGTGAAATGAAGAATGTTTCCTGGCGTGGTCCTTTTACACGATACATTTACATTTCACATAACATCGTCAGAGAATGGTACAGACATTGACTAATGCTGCTGCAGAGTTGGCATTGCCATTTGTCATGGCAAAGAATTGTATAGAAATTGACTAATGCTTGGGTGTGTGAGCTAGCCTAGAGTTCTGCATACGCCCCGATTTTACTGCTGCATTTGGTAAAAGAATGGCTCCTGGTTCAAAATCTGCCCTGTCCTCAAGCAAATGGGCCAAGTACAGACAGAGACTGCAAGCAACAGCAGGAAGAATGATCTGAACCCATGGATTACGCCTGTTGTAGGGGATGTCAATCTGACTGGCTGCGAACCTGCACTTTGTGCCCACCACGGGAGTCTTGTGCAGCATAGGAAGACAGAAGAGCACTAGAAAATGCTGTTCCATTCTCCTCAAACGTTTGACTGATTTGGGGTTAAGGTTTCCCAGCAGATCTACTTCTGCTTCAGGGCGACAGACAGAACCGAGAGTTGTTTGCTTTCCAGTATGCCATGCAGCCGTGGACATTTAAGGACATGTGGAAAGTATCAGAATTGGAACAGATGGCTTTGTTACAGTTACAGTGGGAAGAAACAATTGCGTACACTACATTTCAGAAGAATACACATCCTGTCCCGTCGAAATGTTTGCTACTCCATGCAGTGAGTGAGGCCCTGGACAGGTTGCCCAGACACTGAGAACTTGATCTGAGTTCTACAAGTGGTTTTCCCACAGCACTATCTGGCAACATAAATACACTAAAACTATACAGATCAACTGCAAAGTGCAGTCTCTGAAACATATACAGGCTTCCAACACCAAGAGACTATTTTACTACTGTTTCCTTCCCTCCTTGAAGGGATGGAATGAAACTGCACTTTCAATTGTGCAAAGAGGATGAGTGTTGCTCCAATGCAGACCTTTCCTATAGGTACAGTGAGAAGAACAAAGTTTAGCTGCAATTTGTGGCATTGGTCATTCAACAATTCCACCAACTGAGGCTTGGTCTACACTGCCAGCGAAATTCAGCAGCAGTCGACGGGAGATACGCAAGCTATGTATCTCCCATCGACTTCCTAGCTTCTACCTACCACAGCATCCCCACTATGCTGCACCGATGGGAAATGCCCTCACGTCAAAGCAGCGTTACTCTTTTTGTGGGGGTGGATTAACTGCATCGACTTCCGGATCAATCAAGCGGGTCTCCACTGCTGCTCAATCGATCCCACAGAATCGATCCGGCGGTGCCGGCAGTGCTGCTGTCAATATAGACATCTCCTGAGTCAGTTATTCTAAATTGATACAGAAAACACCTTCAAGTGTTTTTGTGCTCTTCAGATCATTGGTTGCTAGAGTTCTGAAGCCGACTTGCAGCCCATATCTGATGGAAGACTGCTCGGATCAATTTGGATGACAGAAACCGCCAACCACTTTCTGGTTTAGACTTTGGTGCAAGTATCCACATCATGGTGCAAGAAGCACAACTACAGGATCACGAGTGCCCTCAGCATCCAAGTCAGGGGCACAGAATGTCTCCTGTGAGCCACCAAACAGGTTCAAAGGAGGCTGCCGGACAACACTGCAGAATGGAGCTCAGTGTCCACATTCAGGTTCTGGGATTCTATCCCGTGGAAAGCCCCCATTGTCCTCACCACCACTGCTAAAATTATTCAAGGGCAACGTGAGTGAACTGGATGTTCAATACAAAAGTCCGTTAACTACGGCAAAACACGAGAGGACAAAAATGCCCTGCAGTTCTGGGTAGAGGTGAACGAACACTGAGGCAAGCAGCAAGAACTGCTTTAGGGAACTCAGTTCTGTCTTCGTTAGCAGTGTCACTAACAATGCAGATGTGGAGAGGATTTTCTCAGATGAGCATTATAACAATCTAAGCTAAGAAAGTCACTCAGACAAAAGACACTGACTAGTGCGTTACACTGACTGACTGACTAGTGTTACACCGACCAACTAGTGTTACACTGACCGACTAGTGTGTTACACTGACCGACTAGTGCGTTACGTGTTACACTGACCGACTAGTGTGTTACACTGACTGACTAGTGCGTTACATGTTACACTGACTGACTAGTGTGTTACACGTTACACTAACTGACTAGTGCGTTACACTGACTGACCAGTGCGTTACATGTTACACTGACCGACTAGTGCATTACGTGTTATACTGACTGACTAGTGCTGTTATGAGTGTTACAATGACTAGTGCGTTACACTGACTGACTACGTTACGTGTTGACTGTTACACTAGTGCGTTACGTGTTACACTGACTGACTAGTGCGTTACACTGACTGACTAGTGCGTTACGTGTTACACTGACTGACTAGTGCATTACACATCTACTACAGACTGAGCAGACTAGATATGTGCTCTGTTTTTATGAAATACATGAAAGAAAAGAGCCAAAAACACCCCCTCCCCCTTCCTACCTACATCACCAACCAGCCAGGAGTACTGATGCGCATCAGCAGAACCTTGCTCCTCACCCTCGTGCTAGTCACCTGGCCAGTGACTACCACGAGCACCAAGAGGCTGGTAACTATAACATCTGTGAGACCCCTGTGTATGTTTGTCTGTCTCCCTGTCTGTGTATGAGTGCCAATGAAGGTACCAGTTGACACACGTGTCAATGAAGTATACTTTATTAACAAGTCTCTGTATTTGCAATCACTAAGTAAAGCACAATATTGATATTGTTACAGTGTTGATCCTGTTGTCCTGGTGTTTGCACTATTGATACTATTTACCAAATTTCTGTGTTCACAATAAACGTGGCTTGTTGCCTTATCCCCTGAAAAAGGTCCTGTGATATTTGTTATTTGGATAACATTTGCTATCCAATGGAAACAAATTTTAGCCACTGCTCTGAACTGCTCCTTGGATCTCTGTTTAAGATTAATCCAGCTGACAATCCTACGGAGAATGCATGGGACCCCTCAACAACTGTTCAAAACTGATGGTGCTAAATCAGACAAATCTCGGGGCTGTGACTGAGCAGGTGTAACTTAACTCATAGACTCTGGGCCTGCTCCTACACCCGCAGAACTGAACTGCAGAGTTAATTCTTTTCCTATCAAATAAAATTGTGTAATAAGACAAACAGATAATTTAAAACCGAATGGATGTTAATTGGAAGCTGAATAAACCGGAAACACTTTAGTTATGCTGCGAACCAATAATTGTTAAAAGACAAGTCCTACAAAAGGAAATCCAGAAAGTGACCAGCAGTGGCAGACTGGAGCACAGACATTGTAAGCTTGGCGACCATGGAAAGAATTGAAAACCATCCCAGAAACACCCCAGAAAAATGCTCAGAGCTCTGGGATGTTTTCCTGGCAGTATCTCAATGAACCCATTAATATATGGAGGCCCCCTTGCCTCCCCCTGCTCTACACCCACTTCCTTCCTGCCCCATCTCTATCTCCTTCCTCTGAACTTTCCCTCTATTTGTTATTTTAATTTAATTTTTCTTTAACTAGTTGGATTTTTGGAAGCAAATTTTGTTTTTTTTTCGAAATTGTGGAATACAAATAATTGATTTACATTTTACCATTCATATTCTAGATATCTTTCAAATGTATCTGAGGTTACCTAGCAAATGGCTGATACATTGTGAGCTGTTAATGTGCTATGAGAAGTTTAGGTGCCATTGGTTATGTCTGTTTGTTCTGTGTGTGTTTGTAGCTATTTAAAAATGTAATAAAAACATAACATGACAAACCAAAGCCAGACCCAACAACTGCCCTGGCCCTGGCTCTGTCTCCCCTGCCCCGGGGCTGTGACACTGGCGGTGACTCGCTGCAGCTCAGCCCGGCCCGCTGGGAACAGCAGGAAGGGAAACGCCCCAGCCAGCGCCAGCCAATCCGGCTTCTCTGAGCTCAGGGAAGGGAAAGTGAAACTAACCCGCAGCGGCTGTTCCCGGCCCGGGCGGAGGAGCCATGGCTGCTGCCGGGGAGCTGGCCGGGAGCTTCCAGGACGAAGTGACTTGCTCCGTCTGCCTGGAGTATTTCACAGAGCCGGTGACTATCGAGTGTGGGCACAACTTCTGCCGAGCCTGCATCAGCCAGTGCTGGGGGGAGTCGGAGCCAAACTTCCCCTGCCCCCAGTGCCGAGAACCCGCCCAGCAGAGACACCTGCGGCCCAACAGGCAGCTGGGCAACGTGGTGCAGTTAGTGAAACGCCTGAGGCTGCAGGCGGTGCCGGAGCCCGAGGGGGGCAGAGTGTGTGAGAGACACCAGGAGGCTCTGAAACTCTTCTGTCAGGAGGATCAAACCCCCATCTGCGTGATCTGCAGAGAGTCCCGGGCTCACCGCGCTCACACCGCGCTGCCCATCGAGGAGGCTGCCCAGGAGTACAGGGTAGGGCGCAGTTATCGCCATGGCTGGGAGTTACAGGCCCAGCCTCTGCACTCACAGAGCCCCTGGCCTGGGTCTGAGCAGCCCCGGATTGGAACCTGGGAAGTGCCCGATCCCGGGACCAAAGAACGTTCCTGGGGCTGATGGTGCTGGGGAGGAGCCGGGCCGGGCCCAGCAGCTCTGCCCGGGGAGTTCCCTTGGAGCTGGGGTCAGTCACTTTTCAGTGGGTTGGAGAAGGGGACGTGGTTCCCCAGCCTCTGCTCAGTGACGATCCCAGGGCACAAAGCAAGGACCCGAACCAGCCCCCAGAGCCCTTGTCTGTGTTCGCAGGAGCAAATCCTGAGCCGCCTGCAGCGTCTGAGGGAGGAGAGAGAAGAGCTGCAGGGCCTGAAATCCGACTGGGACAAGGAGAGCGAGAGGCTCCTGGTAGGTGCCCTGCCCCGCCCAGCAGGTTTGCCCAGGGGCGCCAGCGACAGCAGCAGGGGGAGTCTCTGCCCTGTTTGGTGTCTGTAATTCAGGAGGGTGAAGGATTTCCAGGGTCGATGCAGTGAGGGAGTTTAGGGCATTTAAACAGCGCGGGGCAGACTCTGCTCTCAGGTACCTGGTGTAAATCAGGAGTGACCCACTGAAGTCAGTGGGGTTAGGGTCAGATGCTCTGTGACCCTGGTGTTAATTCCCGCTGAAGTCAGGGGGTCACACAGGGTAGCTGGGAGCAGCCTCTGGCTCTGCCTCTGTAGCACTGGGGGTGAGAGGAGACTAGAACTGCTGAATGTGCACAGGTGTCGCAGGGGGTCAGGGTGAAGCTGGGGAGACATTTGCTGCTCCCAGGGTTTGAGTGTCAGACATTTCCAGTGATGCCATCGGGTGTTTGGGCAGCAGCGTTTGCCAAGGCCTGGTCTACACTGAAATCTGTTGCTGGTACCGTGATGGGGTTTGGGGGGATGATTTTTGGTGACATTTTTACTCCTGGCCAGAGCCCTGGTGTAGACACAGTTCTACTGGCAGAGAAGTGACATGAAACGCTCTGTGCAGCCTGGACAAGGCTTTGTGCCATTTCCCATGATCCCCCGCTCTCCCCGTGTCCCTGCCCTGCCCCTGCCCCTCTCTGTGCCCCCCAGAGGCAGACGGAAGTGGAGAGGCAGCTGGTGGTGTCCGAGGTTGAGCAGCTGCGCCAGTTCCTGGCTGAACAAGAGCGCCTCCTGCTGGCCCGGCTGGGGGAGCTGGACGAGGAGATCGGGAGGAGGAGGGAGGAAAACAGCACCCAGCTGTGCGAGGAGATTTCCCGGCTCAGCGCCCTGATCACGGAGCTGGAGGGGAAGTGTCAGCAGCCGGCGCCTGAACTGCTGCAGGTGAGACCGTGTCAGACGCGCCCAGAGCCCAGTGCAGGGAGGGGACGGCCCCTGAGTCACTTGGGGCTCACAGGGTAACTCAGTGCAGAGAGCGCCTGGGGTGTCTTCAGGGCCTGGGGAGTCTGCAGGAGCCAGGAGTTTGGGCCATCAGGGAGGGAAGGAGAGGGAGGCTGGTGAAAGACTCTTCCAGCCCCAGGGCTCAGCTCAGGGGCCCGGCCGTCCCTGCAGAGCAGCTGGTGGGAAAGGGGCTCTGGGCACTAGCACAGGCTGCCTCCACCCCACTGGGGAGCAGCCTGTGGGGCTGGGGCTGTGGGAGCAGAGTGACCCGTCTGGGGCAGTGGCTGGGCTGGGCCGTGGGCACTGACTCTCTGCTCTGTCTCTCATTCCCCTCTAGGGTGTCAGAAGCGCCGTGAGCAGGTACGTCCAGGCTCGTCTGCCCCTCACACCCCGTTGTGCTGGGAAGAGGCTCAGAGACCTGGCTACAGACCCAGCCCCCAGATCCCCGACCGTGGGACGGTCTCACCCTCTGGATCCAGTCCCCCTCCCTCCCCATTGCCCTGGGGCAGCTGGAGCTGTGACTCTGTGACCCATCCTGGGGAGAGGATCGCCCCACAGCTGTGGGCTGGAGAACCCTCCCTGGGGCCGGTCTGGCTCAGGGGATCATTACTGGGGCTGAGGCCTGTCACCCCGAGGGCCCAACTGGGACCTGGACCCAGCTCTGTCATGACCCAAAGCCTGTCCCGTGTGAGGGAGCCCAGGGGCGAAAGAGCCAAGTGTCCCAGCTCATGCCTCAGAGGGGCCGTTTCCATGTCCCAGAACCCCCCACCCCATGGGGAGCGACCAGGCCCCTTGAAGGCTGAGAGGAGACACTGAGAAGTGGCTGGGCCTGGAGAATGGGCCCCTCTCTCAGCTCCGGGAGTGGCCCCTCCAGGCCCTCCTTTCTGGCTTTTGGGGGGGAGGGGAACTTAGGGCCGAGGAGGGAGAGGAATAAACACACTCGTGTCTCTGCAGGGGAGAGGAGGCGACGTCTCCACATCCGGTGCCCAAATCCCCTGAGCTGGAAAAGAGAATCCGGGATTTCGCTCGAGAGAACAATCTCCAGGGGGCTGTGACGGGATTCCTGGGTAAGGGACGCTCCGAGGGTTTCTCTCTTACAGTGTCCGGGCAGGGACAGGTGGGGGACTCCCACGGGGAAGCTGCGGAGCTGAGACTGCAGGAGGGAGGCCCCCGTTGGTTGGGTTGTTGTCAGTCCCTGAGTGTTCATACCGAGCGGGGCAGATCATTCGCAGTCACTGCCGCTCTGGCCTGGCCAGCTGAGCTCAGGGGCTGACTCTCCTGCAGCTGCTGCTGTTCAGAATTTCTGGGTGTTTCTCTCCGGCTCCGATTTGCTGCTCACTGCTCTAGATCTGCAGTTCAGCCAGCTGAGGTTGAACATGGAGCTGCCACGAGGATCCACAGGGCGAGAATCTGGTCTGTGGGTCCGTGGGCAATTGCTGCATCCACAGCCGCAGCCAGCACTGCTGGTGGGGCAGCCATTGATGGGCTGTGAGCTTGTGGGGCCAAGCACCCCTGGATGTCCTGGGTCCTGCCCAGAGGCCCTGGCTGGCAGGGCTCCCCACCCTTGGCCCAGGCAAGCTGTTTAAGGCCATGGGGAAACTCCTGGAGGCTGCCTTGGTACAAATGTAATTCCCTGACCTGCTGCTGGGTTAGACCCTCCCTTGTTCTTGCTTCTTTGCCTTGTCCCAGCCCTGTCCCAGCCCTGCTTCTGCCTTGGACCCAGCCCTGCTCCTGCCTTCCTTGACCCAGATAACCTAGTTCTAACTCCCAGCTCCAATTCCTGGCTCTGACTCTGGTTTGACCCTCTGCTCGGGCATTCGGCTCCTGGCTCTGGTTCTGGCCCTTGGTTCCATTTCTCAGCACCTGACGCCTGCTCTGATCGCTGTGCTTGGCTGCCCGTGTCCTGGCTCCTGACAGCCACGCTGCTGGGCTGTGATTGTCTCTGTTTGGAGGAGGGGAGCAGGGGGTTGGTGGATTTCTGAGCTCCAGGGAAGCTGTTCTGAGCAGAAAGGCAGATTTCCCATAAAGACATGGATGGCTGAGAACAGGAGCTTGGTGTGAAAGTGCCTTCCCCGCTGCAACTATCCCTGCGGCAGCGCCCTCCTGCTGGGAAACGAGAGAGTCTCCCTCCAATGTGCCCTACGTGGGCAGAGGGACAAGCGGGATATTTCTTGGGAACGTTGGTAGCTGGTCAGCGTGAGACACGTTATCACAGACAGACTCAGGCCAGGTTGTCAGCTCCCTGGTGTCAGTGGAGCTTTGCTGATTTACACCAGCTGAGCATCTGGCCCTAGTGTTGGAGCACCTTAGGGCAATTTTTCAGAGGTATTTAGGTGTGTGGTGGGATTTTCAAACACCCCAGAGCAGGCTAAGCACCTACCTCCTATTGATTTCAGTAGGAGTGAAGTGTCTGACCTGCTTCAACACTTTGGCAAATCTCCCGAGGTGTCTGTCTGCATCTTTAGGTGCCTAAATCCCAGTGAAAAGCTGCTTCTTGGGCCTTAGGCCTGGTCAGCACCAGAAAATCAGATCGGCAGAACTGTCTGTCAGAGGCATGAAAAATGCACACCCCTAAGTGGTGTAGTTAAGCTGACCTATGTCCCTGCCTCTCAGGGACGTGAGGTAACTGCACCGATGGGAGAACCCCTCTGTCAGCATAGGGAGCGTTTACACTGAACTGCAACACTGGGACATCTGTAGGGGTTTAAGTGTAGACAAGCCCTTAGTGCCTCTTCTCTCACTGGTATCGTATCATCTGGAAGCTGTGATGGAATGATTGTTAGCACTGGTGATACAGGGACTGTGATTCATTATTGATTTTTCTTTTTCTCTTTCCTTGCAGAGGGGCTGGCTGCAGAGAGAGGTGAGAATCCTGAGTAGCTGTTTTAGGGCAGTGTTACCCACACACTAGGGCACCCACCTTTTCCCAGTCTGTAGGGCTCCAGGCCAGCCCCGCCCTTTCCCAGTCCGTAGGGCTCCAGGGAAAGGCACCTACTTTTACCCAATTCACACTCTAGGGCTCAGGGTCACCCTTTCCCAATCCGTAGGGCTCCGGGCATAATTCTCTGCGGGTTTGCAGGATCTTTTACCTGTGAAGGAGCCTTACACAGTAATATCCCTATTCTCTATTTATTAATAATGACCAAACATAGTACACATGCTAAGCGTACAGGGCTGTGCTCACCAATCCTCATCAGGCAGGCGGACTTTCCCTGTTAGCCAGGCAAGGTCAGTCTGGTCTGGATTCTGGTTGCTGCATGTCAGGGTCATGCAGAGGATTCTAGCAGGTCTGATCTTGGGCGGTGTCTTGGAGGTGGATTCTTCTTCTTCCTTCAGGTCTTTCCTTCTTATTTTTCTTGTTCCTCTTTTCTTCTTCTAGCTGGTCTGCCTCTTGGACCCCAGTTTTTATAGTGAAACATGAGTCCTGCTTAGCTACACCTTAGCCAATCATATTACAAAACAAATCTTTGATCAATCTTAACATATTGCAAAATAATGCTTTAAGCAATCGTACCCAACCACCTTAACTGACCACACTTAGTTCTCTTAGTTATGTAACAGCCAAAAACAAGCAAAGAACAAACAGAAATCATTCAGATACACAGCAGAGAAGTGGGTCCCATACAGACAAAACAATAAGAAGTGTAGAGTTTACAACCACAACTGTTGATAAGTGATTCCTTGCCAGACAGATGCTATCAAACAACGTTTTCTTTAAGCATCTTAAGATCTGTTTCTTTATCTGGTGGTGGTCGGTACTATTAGGACAGTAGCACCTTCTTAACAGCCCGATACTCCATTGTCTGGATGTAATGTCAGGAGGGTGAAGATGTGACTGCATGCTGCTTAGCTTATGGCTGCTGTCTCTCCTGCTATGGCTGTTACTGCTTAGCCAAAAAACAAGGCCTCAGACCTTACAGCAGGGCACAGCAGCTGCTGGGAGCCTGTTCCCCTGTATGGAGCAGCCCCTGGGCTGGGCGGGTGTGCAGTGATCTGCACAGGAGAGAAACCCAGCAGGTGAACGTGGGACAAGAACATGGGACAGAAAAGACAAAACAGAGTCAGAACCTGTCCAGCCCTGGGCTGTTGTGAGACGGTGCAGAGCTGGGTGCGGTGGGAACAGGCCCATGTACCTGGCTAGAGCGGCTGCTACACCGTCAGGGCTGTTTGGTCCAGGGTCTGCCCCCGCCCCTGCACTGGACCCTGCTCCGGGTGCCCCTGCGGTGTGAATTCTCACCTCTCTCTCTCTGCTGGTTTGTTCCAGGACTCAGAAGAGCCCGAGGATTTGCAGGTAACTGAGGCCAAACCTGTGTCAGTGACTCCAGCCCCTCCCCTGGCAGAGATTCACTCCCTGCAGCTGCTCCTGGCACCAGCGCCCCGTAGTGCCCGAAACCTGGGCTCCCTCCCTGTGACCGGCCAGAGTCAGCACATCCCGGCTCCCCTCCCACCGGCCCCGGCACGGCTGGGCTCCGGCCAGTTCTGACCCCGGCCCATGAGCCTGTTGGGATCCTGAGCTTGTCTTCCCGGTGCCTCATCCTAGGGAATCACTGACCCCTGGGGAGCATCCTGTCCCCTCCCCCTGTCACCCTGTCCTGGGCAGGGCACCCCAACCTGTCACCCCTCCCGGGCAGAGTCCCAGGCCCTGAGAGACTCGCTGGCTGCCCCAGGCTGGCCAGGCCCAGGGTGTCCAGCAGGGCCGTTGGTGCTGGCGCCGCGCTCGCTGCCAGAGCTCCCAGCCCCTGACCCAGCCCGGCCTGTTGCCCAGCGCTGACCCCTCCCTGCAGGTGGGGACGCTGCTGCTCTGACGGCTGGGTCCCCCCACCTACCTGCTGCTGCCTCTGCTGCTGTGCTCTCTGGCCCAGCACGTACTGGGACCAGTGCGGTGCTGCTGGGGCGGCTCCTTCCCTTGGCACCTGGATTATCTGTGTCTGGGGCGAGTGGGCAGGGACCTGCTCAGAGACACATGCCCTGTGCTGCACCCAGAGGGCAGAGACCAGCCCGGGTCGGGCAGCAAAGTGCCACCGTGCTGGGATTAACCCTTTCCTTCCAGCCACCCCACCAGCCCCCGACCGGGCAGTGCCACTCGACTCCCCCTGCTCTGATCCCAGGGACCCACGTTCGGCGCTCTGGGGAGCGGCTCTGTGACCGTGTGGGGCAGAGTAACTAGGACACTCTGCAGTGGGGAAGGCCCCGCGCTGTCACGCAGCCCCTAGGGGCTGGGCAGGGAGCGTTATTACTGACATAGCGCCCACCAGTGAGCCAGGCGCTGCAGAGACAGAACAAGGGGCTGCCGGCCCCGCACGGCTCCTGGTCTGAGAGCAGACAAGGCCCAGCAGGGGGAGCAGCAAACTCTGGCTGGGTCGGGCAGAGGGTTTTGTAGAGACCCGGCTGGCTCCGTGCTGGGCCCTGGGTCACCCCCAGTTCAGCTTCCAGCCAGCAGGGGGCTCCATACCCCCAGGCGCAGGGCAGGGCAGGGGCAGCCTGAGGTCGGGGGTGGGGGGGCAAGCTCAGGGGGAGCTGGAGGCTGTGGGGCAGCGGGAGCAGCAGGGAGCTGAAACGGTGGGGCCGGGAGCTGGGCAGGAGGCACAAACCCGTGTGCTCAGCGCTCACTCCAGGTTCTCACTCTGGCACCGGTTCCGCTGGGGTCAGACTCCGCGGTGAGGGGCCCGCACAGCCAGACTGGGGAGAGCCAGGCTCTGTCTGCGGGGGGAGGGGCAGCAGCTCTGTTACATGGTGCCAGTTTCACAGAATTGCCATGGGGAGGTGCCCTGGGGCACCCCCTCAGCTGCCTCAGGGTGGCCTGCAAGCTCCCTGCCTCAGTTTCCCCTCTTCAGCACTCCTGAAATTATTCGACACAGACCAAAACATCTGAGACAAAAGTCCCCTGCTGGGGTTTACTTGGACTCTGCCCGTGGAACCTGCCCCTCCCTTTGCCCCCTGCCATCCTGGCACCTGCCCCTCCCCCAACCACCCTCTGCACCCTGGAGACCCCCCATCACTTCACCCCCACACACCCTGTCAGCCACGTCTTCCCTTTCCCCCTCGGCTCCTATGACTCCTATCCCTGCCCTCACCCCATCTGTGCCTCCCCTGTAACCCTGGCACCCACCTTTACCCTCCTCCCCCTCTGCATCTTGATGTCTGCCCCTTCCCTCTTTTCCCTGTTGCCCCCTGGGGTCTGCCCGTTCCCTCCCTCCATCTCCCTGTTAGTGCCCACCACACCCCTCACTCCCCCCATGCCCCTCTGGTGCCTGCCCCACCCCTCACCCCCTTTGTCCCCTTGTCATCTGCACCTTCCCCCGCCCCATCTTTGGTCCACCTGGTGCCCCCCACTCTCCTCGTGATCCCTCTGACACTGGGGGCTGGCCCTTCACCCGCTCCCTCTAGTCCTCTGGGGCCAGCCCCTCCTTTCACTCCCCCTCTGCCTCCCTGGGGCTCCTTTTCCCCCTTAGCCCCCCTGACACCCGCCCCTCCCTTCACCCCACTCTGCCCCCTGGCACCTGCCCCAGCCCTCGCTCTGCCCTCGGTGATCACCCCTGCCCTAGACACCTCCGCTGCCCCCGGGGTTCATGCCTCACTCTGTGCCCCTGGCGGCTGCCCCACTCCCCTCTCCCCTCCCCCACCTCTGGCACCTGCCCCTCCTCTTCACTCCCCTATGCCCCCTAGAGCCCACCCATCTCCTCATTCCCCTTCCCCTTGCAGTCCCTACATTGCTCACACCCCTCTGTCCCCTGGTGCCCCCCCTTCCCTTGCTTCCCTGTGCACCCTGGGACCTGCCCCTCCCTCCACCCCCCTCTGTGCTCCTGGTGCCTGCTCCTTCCCTGGGGCCCCCCCCCCACTGCCCTTGTGCCTGCCCCTCCCCCTCTGCCCCTCCTCTAACCTCTCCCAGCATCAGCCTGTCCCCTCCCCTGTCCCTGGGCTGCCCTCCCCTGCCCTGCCCCCACTGACACCTTCCCATCCCACCCCTCCCCCGCTCCTGCTCTCCTTCCCCTCAAGTTCGCTCCCATGGGCAGAGGGGCCCTGACTCCCCTTAACGGGCAACAACCCCCCCCCCCAGCGATTAACGGGGACGCAGGTTAATTTCCCTTTGATCCCCGTGACCAGCCCCTGCCCCGGCCCTGACTCTGTGACTCTCTCCCCAGTGGACGTGACTCTGGATCCAGACACGGCTCATCCCGAACTCGTCCTGTCTGAGGATCGGAAACGTGTGAGACACGGAGACACACGCCAGGATCTGCCCAACAACCCTGAGAGATTTGTTACTTATCCCATTGTGCTGGGTGCTGAGGGGTTCCTGGGCGGGAGGCATTACTGGGAGGTGCAGGTGGGAGACAAGACTCAGTGGGATCTGGGGGTTTGTAGGGAATCTGTGAGCAGGAAGGGGGAGTCACATACACCTGGGAATGGATACTGGGACTGGCTACTGAGGATGGGAAATACAAGGCCTGCACCTCCTCCCCAACCCCCCTCTCCGTGAGCGTCAGGCCCAGGCGGGTGGGGATTTTCCTGGACTATGAGGCGGGCGAGGTCTCATTTTACAATGTCACTGACAGGTCCCAGCTCTTCACTTTCACTGACACCTTCTCCGGGACGCTTCGCCCTTATTTCTGTCCTGGTGTCAGTGTTGGGGGTAAAAACGCGGCTCCCCTGATCATCTGCCCGGTCCCAGCCCAGGCCGAAGGGAATCTCTGTCCCTGACAGCGACACCCGGGCAGAGACTGTCCCCTCCCAGCGCTGAGCAGCCCCCAGGCCTGTGCCCAGTGGAGGGTCTAAAGGGCATCACCTGCCCCCTGCCAGCCCCCTCAGTTCTCAGCACCAGGCCTGTTCATATGGGGTAGGGGAGTGGTGCAGAGAAGGGGGTTAGGAGGAGCCAGTTGCTGGGCTGTTGGTGTGGGCGGGTGGGGGTGATGCTGAGGGGGAGGGGAGGGGACTGCAGCAGCAGGAAGGGAAGAGCCCAGGAAGGAGCTCTGGGTAATGTAACAAGGGGGGGAGGAGGAAGAGCCCCTGGCAGAAATGGGGGAGAGGGGGGGGGGGAGGTCCAGTGAGTGTGACAGGGACAGTGAATGGAAGGGAAGGTCCCGGCATTTCCTGCCCTGGGGGAGTCTCTGCCCATGGCGGGGAGTGAAACGGCCACAGGGGGCAGCATGGGGGCAGGGATGAGAGTGCCCGGGCCCTGCTGTATGGGCGGCTCTGCGCTGCAGCCTCAGCCTGTGGGGGGAGGGTGGGGAGTGGGGAGAGCTGGGGGAGGGGATTCAGTAGCTGGGCCAGGGGAAGGGGGGTGAGAGCCCAGCCCCAGAGATGTGTGAGCGAGGGGTCGGGCTGGGGAATGGAAACTGCTCACAGGAAGAAGCCCAGGAAGCTTTTCCCCCTGCTGCCCATGTGTTTGCAGCACCCCGCTGCAGTGCGACAAACAGCTCCCAGCACAGGGTGATACTGATAGGAAATACGGACAAACAGCTCGTGTCTTCTGCTGCCCCATCACACGTTGCTGCCCTGTCCCTTTTCTGGTCCCGTGTCCCAGGTGTAGCAGGTGGTGATGGATGGGGATCAGTCACTCCTGTCAGAATTTCTACCCCTGTGAAATCTCAATGTAAAATCCAGAGAGGAATAAAGAGAGATTGTTCTAATGTAGAAAGTGTCTTTCCTGTAACAAGGTGTCAATATGTTAATTTACATTTCAGCAACATGCCTCTAAACAGATTTGTAGAAATTGAATTAATATTTCTTTTTTGTCTTCACTCACATGTACATTGACATTTAACTTCTCTAAACAGCATCATTGGTATTTCAACAGTGTCATTTCAAGAAATGCAAAATATTTATCCTAATAAAACAATGATAGAACTGTCAGACCAGGTTGTTCAGTTCCATGTGCATCATAATGACCATGAGTTATAAACATCCCAAAAGTACATGTTGTGCAGCTGCTCTCTCTCTCTCTCTGCTTATTGTCTTCACTGGTTCCTGCTGGAAGGCATGACACATACACCTGCCTTCTGCAGGACTCACACTGCACCACTGAAAAGTAATATGGTGAAAAAATGATGTCAGCGAACTAACTGTGCAAAATATTATTTCAATGAACTCAGACAAGATTATAAAATACTATTCCTTGAACTGCCGTTAGAATTATTTCATGTCATTTTTATCCTTCTAGCTACTGTGATGGGGCATCTGCCCCAGACTAGCCACTAAGGGGTTAACAGCTGTAGAAAGTCTGTGCAGGAGGCAGCGAATTAGAGATGGGCTGAAAGGAGCAGCCAATTGGGGCCCATCAGGCACATATAAGAACAGCTGCAGGGCAGAGTAGGGTTAGTCAGTCCCTGGAGCTTGAGGTGGGAGAACTAGCTGTCTTGCAGGGTGAGGTTAGTGAGTGGTTTGGGCAGAGCAGTGCTGCAGGCAGGGGCTGTGGTAGCAGCTAAGGACAACTCTTGGCTGGCAGTGGGGATTTGCAGGCTGAGGCCCTGCACGAATGGTGCAAAGGGGGTTGAAGGCTGTGGGGAAGTGGCCCAGAGAAATGAGCTGAGAAGTTGAAGGGCATGCAGCAAGTAGCTGCCTTCTATAGGGTCCCTAGGCTGGGAGCTGGAGTAGTGGGTGGGCCTGGATCTCCCCCTTTGCCACTGGGGAAGTAGTCAGACAGTGAACTGCACTTGCCACTGAGGAAAGTAGCTGGAGAAGGATTTCAGAGATGTCTCCTGGCAGTGGGCAGCACATATCACTGCAGTCCTGAGAGAGGTGTGGGTCCAGGAACCAACCAGAGGATGGGTGTTAGCTAGCAGACCTAGACCCTGATGCAGTGGGGCATCTGCCCTGCACTGGCCAGGAAGGGGTTAAGAGAGCCCTTGAATAAGCAGCCAATGGGAAGGAGCTGTGGGATAGCCAATCAGGATCCAGGAGTTCAATATTAAAAGGAGCTGCCAAGCAGAACAGGAGCAGCCAATCCCCGGAGTTCCTGGAGGGAA
This sequence comes from Emydura macquarii macquarii, assembly GCF_026122565.2. Classification (NCBI taxonomy): domain Eukaryota; kingdom Metazoa; phylum Chordata; order Testudines; family Chelidae; genus Emydura; species Emydura macquarii. The sequence continues at coordinate 47,231 of NW_027133478.1, forward strand.
GGCTCAGGCTGGCTGCTCTGCAGGTGGAAGGTGGTCAGCCCCCAGGACAGAGCAGGGGCTGACTGCTGGAGTTCAGCAGAGCAGATGCCCTGATAAAATGGTGGAGGAGGTGCTGGGGCTGCAGGGAAGTGGCCCAGGGAAGTCTGTTGAGTGGTGGTAGGAGCCACTGAAGTAAGTGGTGGAACCAGGGCTGCTGGAAATGTGGGGGGGGAGGGGCATGGATTGTGACTTCGCTGGAGGACTGGACCAGGAAGAGGGCGTTGGGTCCTGATGGTAGCGAGATGGGCTACGGGTGAGCCCGAGGAAGGGTGACAGAGCACAGGCTGTGGATGTGGGCGTCTGCTTGAGCTATTCCTCAGCTGCCTAGAAGGAAGCACCAGTCCAATGGCAAATAAGTGGAGAAGGGGTTGTATTCCTTCACTGAATAATCACAGATTAACTTCATTGCATTAAAGCTGTGGTCACGTCTCATGAAATTTTGTGAAACTTCACTGGGAAACCTTCCTTCTTGGCCATACATCAGTCCAAAGGGTGATATTTTTGTTGTTTGGGTGAGGTTTAGAGCACAGACTATAAAGCTGCTTCAAGAAATTCATCCCAATTTCTGAGTTTCATCCAGCGTCTTCTGGAATGCTTCTGTAAGAAATGACTGACTGGTCTCATTTCTTGAAATTAGTGAGTGAATCTATGAGCAAAGTCTGAGGGGAGGCACATCACATGGCATGTTTGATGACATCAAATGTCATAAAAGCACTGCAGACAATGTTCATTTGTAAATATCTGATGGTGAAGGGGCTGCCCCTTCCACTCCTGGAACCTCTCTGGGAATTAAGCAGCGCACACAGTCTCTGAAGCTGTACAGCCCCCTGGCTTGTCTGAGCACCCTGGATTGGAGCCAGGGAACTGCCCTATAATGGGACACAGCCATGTTCCTGGAGACATTGGCACTGGGCTGGACCCAGCGGCTCTGGGTGTTGTCTCCTAAGCGTTGCTAAGGGTCCATAAATTTACAGATGGTCAGTAAAAAAGTACAATTTTAACTGTCCGTAAACCTGTAAATAAATGAAACTGTCCATGAAATTGGGTAGAAATATTGTGTTTTGACACTGATTGTTGTCGTTCAGAATAATTTCCTGTATCAAAACTACACTGACCCTGCCTCTATCAATGTCCTGTTTTCTAGTATTGCACACGTCCAATGAACCAACTGATCAATTAAGTACAGCTAAAACAATTGTGTAATTCTAAATTCCTGGGTACAGAACAGTGGGAATAGGAACACTTCTGTGACATGAGTGTTTGATACTTTTAGTGATGTCAGTAAAAAGTTGACCATGTCAGTTTAAAAAAAAAAAAATCAACTTCAGATCTTCACATCAGCAAAAACTAAAATGCAAGGTTGGCAACCTCTGCCCTTAGAGCTGGGGTCACTTTTTCAGTGGGTTGGGGAAGGGGGACATGCTCCCCCAGCCTCACTCTGCTCAGTGTCGATATTATTACAGGGCACAAATCAAGGAACCCAAACCAGCCCCCAGAGCCCTTGTCTGTGTTTGCAGGAGCAAAGCCTGAGCTGCCTGCAGCGTGTGAGGGAGGAGAGAGAAGAGCTCCAGGGACTGAAATCCGACTGGGACAAGGAGAGTGGGAGGCTCCTGGTAGGTGCCCTGCGCTGCCCAGAGGAGACGGGGCAGCGGGCAGGCAGAGCTCTTACCGTGGCTGCGTCCGTTGGTTGGTGGTGACAGGTCTCTACAAGGCCGGGTGCCCTAAGCAGCAGCCTCTGGTGAGTCGCGCTGGAGAGGCCAGTGCAAAGGGCAAGAGTCTAATGAGAGATTCTGGAGGAAGCAAGAGAAATTGTGGAGAGACCCTAAAGTGGCCGAGCTCAGGACATTCTGGCTGCTCGGCCTGTAGCTGGTTTCATGGGGGAGAGACCAGGTGCCACGGCTGTGGCAAACCCCCGGCTCCATCCCCAGGAGGAGCTCACCTGGGCAGGCTATTGACAGGATCTGTCACTATGAACTGTGGGTCTGCTGCTGGGTCTTGGTCACTCCCTGCTTCGAGGAGTTGGGGAGTGTAGCCTGATTTTAAGTGTATTAGTAATTTAATAGGGTTATAGGTTTGCCAGTTGCTTGGATTAGAAGGTTCTTGTCCTAAATCAGGCTCCAGAAGAATTTTATAAGGACCCCTGGATGTACAACAAGAAGTTTCTTAGTGATAACCAAATTTGTATAATTTTATAAGTTTTATTAAAATAACGTAAAATGATAGACAAATAAGTGATATAGAGAAAATAAACAATTAAATGGATAATGGATAATACAATCTTAATTTTAGAGACTCATATAATCTATATATTTCTATGATATGCTTTGGATTCTTATACTCACACCCTTCCCTGGTTGAGAGAGATGTTTGATTCCTCAACTTTTGAGTAGAGGGGTGGAATGAGCACTGCTGGAGAGCTAAGAGCTATAAACTAAGACTACAAATAATACTAAGTATAGAATAAAGAAGAAATCTTAACACTAACTAAAAGAAGCTTCAAGCAAGAGTAGATGACGATCGTGCCAAACAGCTTGAGCTTCCCCTTCTTATACCCTAAGAATATGGGTCCTCCTAAGTCCATATTTGGATTGTCCACCCCCAAATTATTGGGGTATGCATACTCTGTAGGCTGGTAGGTTCATGAATATTAAGGCTATCCATGACATTTTACTTCCCATTTCAAAGATTCCATTACCTCACCTTTTATGCCTGACATCATTACTGTCAACACTTGTCTAGGCCAAAGGTCCCGAGTGTGTCTGCTAACTGCTAACACATTTAGGACAAACATGACCATATATGTCTTGTTTTTGTTATACCGTCAACACTTTCAACACTAGTTCCCAAATATGTGTATAATAATAATAACGTAGCTGTCATCCAGGATGTCCTGTAAGGTACCTTGAATTACAGAAAAAATATATGTAGGCACCCTGTACTTCAGGGGCCTTGGGACTTAATTAGGAGTTTTACAGTTGGGAAGATCCTGGGAGACTACAACTCCCATGATGCCTTGGGGAAAAGGAGAGAGACTCTTCCCCTTCCAGAGAGACAGAGAATAGCATGTGGGGGACTCCAGTTTGGTGCTAGGGTGGAGTGAGCCGAGGCTGGAAGCTGCTGCCTGACTGCTGCTGCCGGGATCCCAAAGCTGCTGCTGCTGCCTGCTGCTGGGGTCCTAAAGCTGCTGCTAAGAGCCTGCTGGAGCCTGATGGAGCAGGGAGCTTCGGAGGTTGGTGGCATTGCCCAAGCCAGGGCAGGGACTGAGCCTGGAGCTGCCTGAGGTGGGCCTGCAGTGAAGGTAGTGTGAGTGCGCCCGCCCTCCCCCTGTTGTTTGGGGCAGGGCGTGTAAAGGAAGGGCACTGCAGAGAGACTTTGACTGGGCCTGAGAAGAGGCAGAGAGAGAGAGTCCCTTCAAGCAGAGCCAGGACTGCAGACGGTTGGACCAGCTCCAAATCTCCAGCGTGACAACTGGGCTGAACTGGTACATGGAACCAACAGAGTGCTGTCTTCAGATCTTCAAGCACGCTCATGCAAGCAAAGGGTTAGGGCTCTGAACTCTAGGGAGTGTACACTCTGCAGGTGGGGTAAACAGTGGCAGTGTAAATGCAAGTTTAGACAAGTTTCATTTGTTTTCATACTATTTTATTAATTGATTTATTCAACTGCCCTGTGGATTTAACATAATAGTGATGTTTAATTTCAATCTGTTATGCCATATTTCTTTAAGTTGTTAAGTAAAGTTGTGTTAACTCTACTTTACGTAGATTGGATGTTTAGTTTGCATAAGTGCAATTGTTAAGTTAGACCTGTCTCAGATTATTATTATTATTATTATCAGACTAGGTTTAGTCCTGGAAGCTCCCAAGGCCCGCTATTAAGCGTGTGCAGGGGCCAGCCAGGTGGAGGCACCGCCAAGTTTAAATTCCTTTAAAAGAAAAGGGACTGCAGCAGGGGGGTGGATAGAGGATTCCCACCTATTCTACATCACCGCTGGGATACTCAGGATCTCCTTTGTTGTTAACCTTAGGCAGTCTTGAAGTAATCCAGAAATAGAAGGGGGTTACATATATATATATATAAATTTATAATTCTATTATAATCACACAATCATACTTAATCTATAAGAAAAGATACATATCTATATAATGCAAGCAAGAAGGCTAGTTCTATAGGCTACAGGAGAGACTTCCCTTGTCCCTAGTGCAGGAAAAAGTCTTCTGGGGACAGAGACTTCCAGCCCGACAAGCAGCAGGGGGAACGTGTAAAAATAAAAAAATAAAAACCCTAAGGTTTGGGTCAGCCAGGGCCCAGAAGGGGATAGCAGGTGTGAGAAACACCGGAAGAGTTTGCAGCTTTTCCATAGAGAGGATCAAGCCCCATCTGCGTGGTCTGCAGGCAGTGCCAGGATCTCCGGCTCACACTGCAGTTCCCATCCAGGAGGCTGCCTGGAGGATAAGGTGGGAATCTCTAATCTCTCAGTATTTATCCAGGATTGTTGAATCCTGCGGGTCTCTTGCCTTCTGGAACTTCCCAAGCCGCATGTGATGAAGTCTGTGAAGATGAGTATGGCAAGAGGTCGACAATCCCAGGGTGGGAAGGCAAGTGTCTGGCTTTTATCTGGAAAAAAAAACGGGGTTCTGCATAGTCAAGGGTGAAGCCAGATTCCCCGTGTCCCTGACTTTTTGCCTCTCTTTCTCATTGCCCCAACATCAAACTTCTCCACTAGTAATTTCACGTGCAGGATCTTGGGTAGAATGTTTCCGGAAAGTTTGGGGCAAATCAAACAAGATACGATGGAGAAATAATGGGGCAGACATTGAGCAGGACAGCACATCTGGGACACTTTCCTGACACTGTTTTTGGCTCATGTTGCACACTCAGGCTTGGCAACAGAAACACCAAAGGAATTTTAAAGAAAGTTTTTAAAATTGAACTGGGATTTTTTTTTTCCCTGCTCAATGGTTGGGGGAGTGTTCTTTCTGCTGGTCTCATAATGTAGGAATGGCAGGTCGCATCTTCGCTGGCTTTGTTAGAACTCTTGGGAAGGCTCCAGGGAGTTTTACTTTGAGCTAAACTCCTTCATTAAAGGGCTGCAGATGGTGAATCTCTTAGACGTTTTATTTACTCAAAATGTTCATTAGCTGTTAATGTTAAATAAGTGTTTGAAAATTCTGATTCTAAACCCTTCTTCCTCTTTTGTCTCCAGTGTGATTCACTAGCTCTCTAGTCACTGCACAGCCTTGTCCACACACACATTGTACTGCTTTAACTCTACTAGTTACAACAGTACAACTGCTGCTGTGGGTGCAGTTCTAATGGGGCTTGTCCAGGTGGGAAAGTATCTTACGCTGGTTTAAAAGTGAGAATTTGGTACCAGTGGAACCATCGTGGTTTATTCTGCTTGTTGATGCTCTTATTCTAGGGGGGCTCCTCTACTGACAAAACTGTATCTATGCAGGTTTGTACTGATTTAGCTTCTTCAGTAGAAATATCACCCCCTGAAATAGTTACACCAGGATAAAACTTTGTACAGACAAGGCCTAACTAAAGGTGCATTTTTTTTAACTGATGACTGGTTTAAGACAAGTCCACACTTCAGATTTCAGTGGCACAGCTGCACTGGTGCAGCTGCGCTACTGTAGCACTCCTGGTGATGATGCTCTAAGCCAGTGGTTCTTAACCTTTCCAAACTACTGTACCCCTGAAGCCTGAGTCCCACCCCCACGGGGCTGAGGCATGTAACTTAGTTTCATGGCGCCCCTGTGGCTCCAGGCAATTGCCTTTCTTGCCACCCCCAATACCAGCTCTGCACTTGCGACCCCTCTAAAACTCCAGGTTAAGAAACACTGCTCTAAGCTGATGGAAAAGCGCTCTCCCATTGACTTAATGGTTACTGTCTCTCGCTGAGATAGAGCTGTGTGGGTGGGAGATGCTCCCCTGCAGACATAGCGCTGCCTACACCTGCACTTCGGTCAGTGTGACTGTCACTCTGGGGTGTGTATTGTTACACTGAAATATTTTTGTGGCGTAGACCAGCGCTGAGTCATCCCTGTGCAGATTCTGTTAAATTGGTTCGAGAGCCTTGTATTGAGCTTAATTCAATCCCACTATTGGATGGGGGAGGGGAAAGAGGAGGACCCTGATTTGTTTGTGTTCCCAGCATCTCCTCTCTCCACTCCCCACGTGGGCCTGCAAAGCCTCAGCCTGTTCCCTCGGCCACGCACGCCCTGCGTTGGGAGTGGGGTGGCTCAGCCTGCAGCAGCAGCAGGAGACGAGGAACCAGCATGGATCAGCCGATCCCTTTGTGAATCTAGGCCCTAAATCCCACTGATAAATCCGGCCCTCCCTGATTTCCCACAAGCACTGACCAGGGTTAAGCATCACTGCGCATTGTCGGCTCTTTCACCGGGAAAGAGAAGCACAAGCAGCCCAGAACCTGGCTCCAGGCTCTCAGTTCACAGGCACCTGTCCCTGTAGCTCAGGGGAGTCTCTGGCCCCCTGCTAAGGCCCAATGGTCTCTACAGGGTGATGAGATGGGCCCCAAGGCCCACAGACTCCAGAGTCGCTGTCAGTCACACAGCCAGTCCCTGCTCTCTAGCTGGGGCCGTGGACGGGAGCAGCATTCAGCCAAGTCTGTGTCTGCTACAGCATGAGGGGAGCAGGAATCTGTCGGGGCAGCAGAGAGTCTGCAGCCCCAGACGCTAGGATGTAGGGCAAACTGCACGTCGTGTTGGGTTTCTACACAGAAACTTGCACTGGTTCATTTAACCCCTGAGTGGGAGCCCTTCATTCAACTTAGCTTAAACCTGTTCCTAATTCTCTTGCACTAACCCCCCAAAAAACTGCCTTAAACTGAAGTAAGCATGTCCCCAGAGGAGTTTGCACTGGTTTAATTATCCCACAGGCCAGGGAGGAGGGGTGGGACCCTAATGAACTCCCAAATGAACCAGCAGTTTTTAAAAGCAGGTCACATTTTAGCCGTGACTGGGTATATGGAGAGTCTGGATTGGCACCTCAGGCCGCAGACCCAGATTCAATTGCTAATATCTTTGTAACAGTGCATTGTGGGCTGGGGCCACGAAGGGGTATGAGGTTGTGTGGATCCTCCCCCTCTTTCTTTCCCAGTCTGTGGACAAACGGGGGTTTCAGAATTAGACATTTTTAAAAAAAGTTTGGGGGGAGGGGCTGCAGTGCAGGAATCTCTTGGTCAAGAAAGTGATCTGCCGAGGCATGCGCACTTAACAGGACTCTGAAAAAGTGACACGCCAAGAGAAACTCCTCGGCACCGTTAAAAGGAGTCTCTCCAGCATTTGGTGCTTGTTCTCTGCCCTCCTGCCACCCAAGCACCGCTGCTGGGTGCAGGCTCTGCTGTTCTGAAATGGGCTGGCCCGGACAACCCCTAATTATGGTCTTGCTGTGCACACGCTGGGTGGGATTAGGTAAAGCAGCTCGTTTGTGTGGTTCCATGGGGCTGGGTGTGGCCGCAGAGTGTCGGGTTCCACTGCTGATGACAGAGGAATGAGGGAGAGTTCCACTGCTGATGACAGAGGATGCAGGACGGATAAAGCACAACAACCAGTATGATTGCAAGCAGAATCATTTATTCCCCCTTGCCTCCCAGCTTATATACCTTTTTAATCATCTTTGCCTACAAAATTCACACAGTTGCTAATTGGCTATTATATGATTTCACCTACTTCACACGGGAACAGCTTACATATTATTGGTAGCTTCTTAGCTCACACAACTATCTTATTTACGACCTTGAACACTTTCTACTATCTAGTGGATGGCGGCCAAGTCCTAGGAACTCGCCGCCAGTGAGGCACCTGAGTGAAAGTGGCCAACTTCCAGCTCCTTGTAGGCAGCCTCACTTGACCCGGTGTCCAGCACCAGGCCTGCTGTAAGTGTCCACTTAGGTAGCCATCAGGTCAGGGTACAAATAATACACTCCCACAGCAGAGGGTCACAATTCCTGGGGTAGACACAATGGATTGACAGTGGCACACGTGAAAACATGTGAACCAAGCATTCTTGGCTCAATACACCACCATGCAAGAAATTGCAAATAAAACAGCCTCAGCCCTATGGTGCTCAGAGCAGCAGCTATTAGCGATTGTTTTAACTGAAAGAGAACTGGATTGTCTTCGAGCCAAAGATATAAAGGTTCTAATCCCCTATTAACAAAGCATGAAGATCACGTTTTTCTTCCTTATGTCCCCAAATGGTATAAACCTCTGGAATCTGATGTACATACATCCTCCCTACCAGGGTGTGTTACTATCCCAGCAACACAAGCTCAACAACATAGGCGTCAGCATAACCTATGGCCCTTTCTAGCTCTCCCAGTTCTCCAGGAAAAACATGTTTGGGCTCAACGTTTGGTGGGAACATACTTAAGAAATAAAGGGAAAGTCATAGATCAGCGCCTGTGTTCCAGATGGACACCACAACAATGGGTATGTCCCTCCTTGCCAGCATTAGACGAGCCCTGTTCTTTACAAAACAAAGGTCTGGCAACTTGCTATTGGGATGAAATGACTAATAGCACCGCCAAAGTGTACTAGAATAAACTAAGTTGTGTCTGTGTTATTGGATTAAAAAAATTGTTTGGGAAGGAAAGCAAAGGGCTCAATGAGTAGTGATCAATGGCTCCATGTCTAGCTGGCAACCGGTCACAAGCGCAGTGCCCCAGGGGTCGCTCCTGGGGCCGGTTTTGTTCAATATCTTCATTAATGATCTGGAAGATGGGTTAGATTGCACCTCAGCAAGTTTGCGGATGACACTAAGCTAGGGGGAGTGGTAGATACCCTGCAAGGTAGGAATAGGATACAGAAGGACCTAAACAAACTGGAGGATTGGGCCAAAAGAAATCTAATGAGGTTCAACAAAGAAAAGTGCAGAGTCCTCCACTTAGGAAGGAAGAATCCCATGCACAGCTATAGACTGGGGACCAACGAGCTAGGCAGCAGCTCTGCAGAAAAGGACCTGGGGGTAACAGTGGATAAAAAGCTGGATATGAGTCAGCAGTGTGTCCTGGTTGTCAAAAAGGCTAATAGCATATTGGGCTGCATTAGGAGGGGCATTGCCAGCAGGTCATGGGAAGTGATTATTCACCTCTATTCGTCATTGGTGAGGCCGCATTTAGAGTATTGTGTCCAGTTTTGGGCCCCCCACTACAAAAAGGATGTAGACAAGTTGGAGAGAATCCAGCGGAGGGCAACCAAAATGATTAGGGGGCTGGAGCACAGGATTTATGAGGTGAGGCTAAGGAAACTGGGCTTGTTTAGTCTGCAAAAGAGAAGAATGAGGGGGGATTTGATAGCAGCCTTTAACTACCTGAAAGGGGGTTCCAGGAAGGATGGGGCTAGGCTGTTCTCGGTGGTGACAGATGACAGAACAAGGAGCAACGGTCTCAAGTTGCAGGCGGGAGGTCTAGGTTGGACATTAGGAAAAAGTTTTTCACTAGGAGGGTGGTGAAGCACTGGAATGGGTTACCTAGGGAGGTGGTGGAATCTCCATCTTTAGAGGTTTTTGAGCTGAGGCTTGACAAAGCCCTGGCTGGGATGATATAGCTGAGGTTAGTCCTGCTTTGAGCAGTGAGTTGGACTAGATGACCTCCTGAGGTCCCTTCCAACTCTAATATTCTATGATTCTAAGTTTCAAAACCTCCTGTACAACAATGTATGTACAATATAACCATGATTCAGACACCCAATGCAACCAATCCACAAGAAAAATAAAATTAATGTGAGGAATATAAGCAATGTTGTAAATTTTAATTTTTCTTTAGAAGCTAATTGAACAAATTTGTATACATTAATAAAGGAAAATAAACAAATTAGCCAACTAATGAAAACTACCCAAACCAAGGCTCAAAATACAGTTTGGCTTTTCTACATCAGAGATTAAAAATATTAAAAGTTTCTGCACAGGCAAAAGAAATGATAATACACCATTGGTCTAATATTGTTAAGAAATGGGCACCCTCTTGGACATCTGCTTTAAATGTTATGTTACATCCTATTATCATTTTCTTTGGCCTGCTTGGTGTAATGTTTATTGGGATGTGCTGCATTTGTTGCCGGATAGAAAAAATGTACCTTAAGTTAAATTCACAGGCTCAGATTCTCTCTCATACGTTGCCCTTAAACAATTACATAAAATGTGACCTATTCAATACCTCTGGGTTTGAAGGGTCAAAAAGGGGATAATGTAGGGGTACATTCATAACCTCAATACATTTATTCATTGTTTTTAAATGATTTTTTTATTAAATTAATAACATACACTCGTGAATAAAACCGTGTTCATTCATAAAAGCATGCTCACTCATAAACCGATGCAGGGTACTCATTAGGAAAGCTGCTTAATAGAGCCACTCTCGTTCACTCACTATGGAAGCCGCCTTCGGTATAAATATAGCTATCACCGGTAAAGCTGTCTTTAAGCCACACGTCTTTTAGTTACTTGCTGCTTATCCTTTTGTTGTTTAAGTCACTCGTCCTCTCCCTGTCACTGATAGAAATTGTTATAAAAATTGTCTTTGTTGCTGCACAAAATTCCTGCACATGGCCCCCCCTCGCATTTCCCCATCCATTCGGGCTAACAGTCAACCCACGACCTGACCTTATTAGGGCGTTACCATGGACACGGCTATACCTTTGGCTCCCACGTCATATATGAGGAATGTAACTGACCAGAGGGACTAAAACTCCCCAGCAACCAGGAAAACTGCAAGGGTCCCCCGGCCAATCCAGTGCTGGCACGAAGCCCATATCATGTTCCTTGGCCAATCAGTTAACCCTTCATGTCCCATTTAGTTCATAAAGAGGGGTCTTTCCCAAGCCCCCTCGGAGAGCTGTATCGAAACCAGCCTGATCAGTTGGTCGGTTCTCCCCACGCACGTCTTCCCCCCGAGCGTGAACGAGTTTTGCCGGTCATGTCGAAATCGAATGTGTTATACTACACCTGTGTAATGGTGAGGAACTTTCTGTGTGTCTGTGTAAAATCTTTCTGTTTTGCCAGTAACTGTCTGTGTGAAATCTCTGTGTGTCTGTGTAAAATCCTTCCGTCTGGCAGTTAATGTCTGTGTGAACTCTCTGTGTGTCTGTGTGAAAGCATTCTGTCTTGTAATTAACTGCTTCTGCCACTGTGCCTTATAGTAACCGTCTGTGTGACCCCCCCCCTTTCTGTTTCCTGCAAGCACCTAATTGTCTTTGTAGCATAGTGGTAAGTGTCCCTGTCTGCTACGTGAGAGACTAGAGTTTGATTCCTGGGCAGGGAACCACTGTCTGTTTAATATTAATTTAGGTCTTTATAGTTAGTTGCCTGTTTAATATCTTTTTATATCAATTTATGTTTTGTGCTTAATTGTTTTTATATCCTTTTATATTATTTTATATTTTATACTTAATTGTTTGTTTAGATGAGTATAACTAGTTAAAAATCTATATTACTCCTGTGTTTATAATACAACACATTTATTCCCTAATTGACTCCTTATTGACTCTGGTGGATTGTTAACCTGTCAGAACAGTCTTCACAGAAATTGTCTTTTAAGGAACTCATTTCCTTATTGCCACCAATAGAAGTACTGTTCCTTTAAAGTAGTCGTTCCTTAACATTGTAACTAAATCACTCTCACAAACCCTGGGAGGCAGGCCAGTCCTCGCTTCCAGACAGCCCCCAACCTGAAGCTAATACTTACCAGCACCTGCACACCATATAACAGAAACACTAACCCAGGAACGTATCCTTGCAACAAACCCCGTTGCCAACTCTGCCCGCATATCTACTCAAGTGACACCATCACAGGTCCTAACCACATCAGCCACACCATCAGGAGCTCGTTCACCTGTTCATCGACTAATGTGATGTACACCATCACGTGCCAGCAATGCCCCTCTGCCATGTAGATTGGCCAAACCGGACTGTCACTACGCAAAAGAATAAATGACACAAATCACACATCAGGAATGGTAAAATTAAAAAACCAGCAGGAGAGCACTTCAGTCTGCCTGGACACTCAGACCCTGTCTACACTTACCTGCGAGATTCGGTGGCAGTCGACGCGTAAATCCCGTCGACTGCTGAGCTTCTCTTCTGTGCTCCGTCTTCGCTGTGCTGCTTGTGTAGCTGGTCTTAGTATGTCGATTTCTGGATCGACTGAGAAGGTCTTCACTGACTGCTCAATCGATCTAGATAAATCGATCTGACAGCGGTGAATTCGCTGCTGTCAGTATAGCCATAGCCCTAGTAACAGACTTGAACATTGCCAAACTTCAATAAAAAAACTTCAAAAACGAACTCCAGCACCAAACTGCAGAGCTGGAACTCAGATGTAAACTGGACACTATCAGACTAGGTCTGAATAGAGACTGGGAGTGGTTAGCCCACAACAAAAAATAATGTTCCCTCTTTTGACATTCACACTTTCTCGGCAACTGTTGTGAATGGCCTCATCCTCCCTGATTGTATTAACCTCGTTAACACTTGCCCTCCTCACTGTGATGTAACTCACCCATCCTTGCATGTGTATATAGACCTACCAAACTGATGTTTCCTTTCCACTTCATGCATCCGACAAAGCGGGTTTCTGCCCACGAAAGCTTATGCCCAAATAAATGTGTTAGTCTTCAAGGTGCCCCAGGACTCTCGCTGTTTTATTGTAACTAAAGTAACTCTTTTTAATTGCTTGTTCTATAACAGTCTAATCAACTTCTGACATGGCTCCAGATTGTCACTGAAACTCCATTTTGAAGAAGTATACTGCATTTTGTATTAACTAGTCTAAGTCTTGCTGAAAATTCATTTAGGCATGTATAATTTCATTTAAATATGTAAATGAGTATGAGTGATGGAATCAGTCTCCAGCCTCAGCCTGTCCTGATGATGGGGTGGAGTACAAACGCCAGTACCACCTTGATGGCTGAAAAAAACAGACAACACCCCGGAAAAGCAAGAAGAATCCACCCTAGAAAAAAACAAAAAAACCATTATAAGATAAAAGTCACGTCTGTGACTGGTGATCAACGGTCACACAGAACCCTGAGGCCGCGTGACACAGCAGGATCCACAGACTCACCTTAAAACTAAAACATATAAAAAGATGGGTGAAAATGAAAAGCTTTGGGTAATGTTCTGGTTAGCAACATCAAAGAGCATCGGTGCGCGCCCGACAGAAACCCTGCTCCTCCTTGTGTCTGACTTCCCTGGCCAGTTAGCCGCCACGAGCTGCAAACACCAGCTACAAACTCAAGTTGCAATCACAGGCTACAGTCATTACTGGGAATAATACACGATCAGCTGCAGAACATTTGTGTGTGTGTGTGAGGTATCAATTATTAGTTATGAATGCAATTGTGCTTTCTCATAATAAACGTGGCACATTGCCTTGTCCCCTGAAAAACATCCCATGTGTTTCTATCAGCCTAACAATATATCCAGCTTAAACACGCCATCTCCAGCTGTTTGGCCAATGACTGTGCTACCCCGACCCAGCTAAACTGTTTTTATTTCTCCAAATATTACCCAGATTGCCAAGGCCTATGGCAACACTCGGCCAGCAAATTTGAATTAAACACAGATTCCTTAGAAAAGAAATGGGAGGAGGAACTAGGCCAATGATTCTTTGCTATCCAATGGAAACAAATTTTAGCCAGTGCTCTGAACTGCTCCTTGGATCTCTGTTTAAGATTAATCCAGCTGACAATCCTATGGAGAATGTATGGGGACCCCTCAACAGCTGTTCAAAACTGATGGTGCTAAATCAGAGAAATGTCGGGGCTGTGACTGAGCAGGTGCTAACTTAATTCATAGACTCTGGGCCTGCTCCTATACCCGCAGAACTGAACTGCAGAACTAATTTTTTTCCTATCATATAAAATTGTGTAATAAGACACACAGATAATTTAAAACTGAATGGATGTTAAATGGAAGCTGAATAAACCTGAAACACTTTGGTGATGCAGAGAACTAAAAATTGTTAAAAGACAAGTACTACAAAAGGAAATCCAAAAAGTGACCAGCAGTGGCAGACTGGAGCACAGACAGAGAGATCATGTGATGATGTCACTGTCTCCCTTCTTCCACCTGCTAGAGATCCTGGCTATGCCATGCGGGGTCAGGCCATCCCCATTGTTCAAGCGTCTCCATTGTGTATGTGCCTCCTCTAAGAAGCCTCTGGGTTTGTTTTTTGATGGTCCATCAACACCTGTCTGGCCCTCCTTTGTTGCAACTGAAAGTCTAACTGTGGCTATACAATGAGAGCACATACAAGCCAACTGACATAAATGTTCAACAGATCAAGATTTTAAAAATCATCTCTTCCAAGGCGTGCACCAAATTTATCATCATCACAGCACAGTGGTGAATATGGGGGCCGTGACTCAGGGCACCGGGTCTCCTACAACCTGGGGAAGGTCCCTGCAGCCCTAAAAGCTGGGAAAACTCTGACACCTAAATCTGAGGTTTTATGTTCATCTTTAATGATTGGATGGAAAAATGCAAAATCTAAGGAAATTTTAAATTAATATTTGTGATTAGAGAGACGGGGAAATAGGTCAGGGCAATTGTTTCCCTCCAAACAGGGAAGAGTTGCGATTGTTAATGATTGGGGGGAGGGGGAACCCACAGGGATTTCACAGCCATCTGCCATAATTAGGAAGAAAATGGGGCAAAATCTGAATATTTGCTAACTGGAGAGAAAAGCAGCAAGAGCTGAGGGGAATGGGCATTGACATTCAACAGTCAGACAGTAAAGGGCAAAGTGGGAGGGGAGTTCAGCTCAATATTGAATAAATAACTAGAAAGTGCTGGTTGCCCCTTGCCCCCGGCCCTGCCAGTGACACGGGGAGCAGGGAGCCCTGGGCGATGCCACGTTAACAGGGGCAGGGAGAGGGGGTGAAGCCAGAAGATCCCGTGGCAGTTGGGGGACAGTTGGGTGGGGGGAGGAGCTGGTGGTTGAGGGGAGCTGAGTTGGGCTGAGGGGGCATCAGGTGGGACTGGGCAAACCGGGGCTGGGCAGTCTCAGTGGGGGACATGGCTCTTCCCTCCCCCTCCTGTGACCCAGCTGTGCCCTGTCTCTAGCACAGAACGGCCATCACATTCCTACCCAGGACATGGCTGTGTCTGCGCACTGGGGGAAGCGACCCACCCCCCCCAGGGGCCATTTGTCCTTAGCTTGTGGTGAGGGGAGGGGGGTGGGGGGGGGCTGAGGCAGCAGTTTGTGTCCAGTCTGGGTCAGGGGAGCAGGGACAGTGGTTCAAAGAGCAGCCCCTTGGAGTGGGGGTGACCCCCTAGCACACCCTTCTCTGCCCCATCTGGGTCAGTGAAACAGCCTGTCAGGGTCAAGCCAGCTCTGCCGTTAGCAGCTTGGAGACACAGTTCCCCAGACAGGGAAGGGTCCCGGCTCTGATGTTCATTAACTATGGGGTGAGTCACGTTCACCAGCAACATGCTGATTTTAATGGGCATAAAGGGGGAAATAATTCGATTCTGAGACAGGAGGGGAAAGTTGGTCACTGGGGAGTATGAGCCCTTTCCCCTGCAACCCCCAGCATGGACAGTGACTCAGGGCCACAGTTTCCCTACAAAAAGGAGAGGTTGTCGCCATTAAAACACATGAGGAAAATCCAAATCTGAGAGGATTTTTTTTATCAATAACTGATAATTACATGGGAAAGAGCAAAACCTGAGGAGATTTGACGTCAGTGATCAATTATTAATGAGATATAAGGGGGGTGGAAGCTATAGATAGACTCATGCCCAGTAATTTGTAAAATGGCCGTTCTTTCAAGCTGATCCAAAGAGCAAAGAATAATCGATGCACTCAGAACCGGCTCTAGACCAAATGGGGCCCCAGGCGAGGAGCGTCTTCGGTGCCCCCACCTCCATTTATTAAACTTTTGAATACTTATATTTTATTGCATTTGTAGCCCATTTCACAGCTTTGATGCACGATTTGCATGCTTGATTTATCCCTGTCATATAAGATGATCAATTTGCATGCTAGGATCTTTAAATTTATTCATGCCATATATAAGCAAATAAAATATTCATTTCCTCCAAGCTTATAGAAACTTTTTAATTTTAAGAATAACTGCAATGTACTAACATCTGACTGACTGACTGGCAACGCCCCATCCCTTCTGCACCCACAGTGATCTGGCTGACAACGTTCTAGGAGCTTCGAGGAAAATGTCGTTCTCAGAAGGTTCCACTAGATTCTACAAAGGTCCAGAACATTCTAGCAGGTTAGTGAAAAATGAATCAATGCTAAAAAGTAAAACAGCCTCCCGCGCTCGGCACCACAGGTGTCTGCCTGGGTCACCTGCCCCTAAAGCCGGCTCTGGGTGCACTGAGCCACTTTGGGCTTTTCTAGCTGCAGAGGAGAGGCCTAACAGGATCCTGGAGTTTTTCCATCCTGAGAAAGAACAACTCTGTTTATGTTTGTTTTTGTTTATTTATTTGAAGCTCCAGAAGCAGCAGGGCTGTTAAATCTTGTTTAAACTGACAGAATGAAAATAATTTCCCCTCTAAATTAACTGATTTAGGGGCAGGTTTCTAAAGGTATTTAGTCGCCTAAAGACATGGAGAAACGCTTAGGCTACGTTTATACAGATGGTGGCAAATTCGCCTCCGCCAGATCGATCTTTCTTGATCAATTGAGTGGTCAGTGAGACCCGCTCAATTGATCAGGAAGTCAACTGAATAAGTCCACCCCCTCAACTACTCACTACCCACTACTCTGCGTAGTTTGCATAACTCCTGTCGACTGCCGCCAAATTCCGCGGTAAGTGTGAAACAGCCCTTAGATTTTCAAATATGTCTAGGTGCCCACCTCCTATTGATTTCATCTGCATCTTTAGGTACCACATCTATCCTTTACATACTCCACGGGTTGGGATTAACACAACAAAACAAAAGTCTGAGATACAATCAGGTTTCATTTGCTACATTTTTGGATGTTATGAACATACCAGTTCTCCTATTGCCCACAGTGGGTTTTAGAAAAACTAGGGATTTTAAGACAACAATTTTTAATTTCTAAAATAGAGCAAAATGTCTTCCAGACCTCTTATTGGTCAGTAAAAGGCAAAAATTGTCACAAAGCAAACAAACAAACTCATCCGCAGGTCACCCTCATAAATCCTGGATGCATCATTTCACAGTCTCATGAACTAAAGCTCTGCCCCTGTCAAGATTAAGTTGAAGGCAGAAGGATTTGACCAAAAGTATGAGTTTGACAGAGCTCTAAACACACCAGTTAATTACACTGAAATATAAAATACTGCTGGGATGGATAAAGTGCTCGCACGAGATTGTGAAAATTCAGTCATAAATTTTAAGGCCAGAAAGGACCATTATGATCATCTAGTCTGCGTGACATAAGCTAGCGAATTTCCCCCAGTAACTCCTGCAGTGAGCCCATAACTTCCCACAGCAAATCCTTCAGAGAGAGAAAGTTACCTGCTTGGTTTTTTCTGTTGGTTTATTTTGGGAAAGGGAAATAGAGGCAAGGAGATCAGAGAAGATGGGTGAAAGTGAGGCTGAGGCAAAATTCGAGTTATTCAGGCTTCAGACAGCTGAAAAAGAGAGAGGAAACACCAGTTGGAGCAAAAAGAATTAGAAATAAAAGCCCAGAAGCAAGCTATGGAGTTCGGTCATATGCAGGCTCTGGAATTGAAAGCCAAAGATGCTGAGGTCCACAAACTCGCCATGGAGCAGAAAGAAAAAACCCAGAAACTGGCCATGGAGGAGAAGGAGAAAAGAGAGAAAACACCAACTAGACTTGCTGGAGAAGCAGAACCAGAACCTTCTTCACCACTGGCTCCCACCTCCCCAAAATCCACAAACAGGAACAATTATGTCCTGCTACCACAAGCCAGGTGACATTGCAGAGTACTTCACAACCTGGGAGAGGCTATATCTGATTCACAAAATCCCTGATGACCGGAAAATCCCCACTTTGATTGCCAAATTGACTGGTAAAGCTCTAGTTATCTTCAATAAGTTGCCCCTGGAAGATGCTTCAAATGATGCTAAATTCAAAGAGATGGTTTTAAAATAATTTTAAATCACCCCTGAAACTTACAGAGTGAAGTTTCGAAATCTTAAAAGAGATGTTAACATGAGTAGTGGATGTGACCTGTCCAAGCCTAGGGTAGCCACCTGAAAATGCCATGATCAGGGCAAGCTGCAAAAGGAGAGCAGATTCTTCCAGCACTGGTGGGTGACACTGAAGTCAGATTTTCCAACCAGCCACAGACAATGCTTCTGATTCCCCACACCGGTTATCAAGAAGCTAACACAAAAATATACACAGCCCCCTTTACTGCATTCAGTCTCTGGCTCCCAATCAGCCACTAGGTCCAGTAAAGAGATCAGTTATTTAAAACTCTGTGCTCTTTACCAAAAAGGTTCTCCTGACCCCAAAGGGTCAGCCCCAGTACCAGATCAATAGAAGTTTGACTCTTACCCAAAATACGACGCTGCCAACCAATCCTTTAGTAACTAAAACTAAAGGTTTATTATAAAAGGAAAGAAATAAACTATAAGAGAAATGTTAAATGATCAAAGCAATCATATACATACAAAATATTAGAAAGTCCATTTATATCAGGTTTATAATAGAATTGTGACATTTGCAGGCTTGTATAGTCACTCTGGTGAACATCCAGTACCTGGATGGGTCTCAGTCCTTTGATTCACAGCTTCAGTTGTAGATGAATTGATCCAGAGGAATGAAGACTAAATAGTCCATGTGCAGAGTTTGTTCAAATTCTCCCATGAAAATGAGCAGGGTGATTCCAGGCTGGTGCTGGGATCTCAATCTTGGGATCCAAACTTTCCCTGACAAGCTTGGACAGATTTGAGATAAAAAGGATCAGTCCCCTAGAGTCTTGTATAGATCCATGCAGGCTGACCAATACTTTCTTGACAGCAGGTATCTCCTCACAAGGTAATCGGCTGTTTACAACCATTCACAGGTATTCACTACTTAAACTTCAAAGAGAAACACAAACAATAGTATTGTTACATTCAAATTTCCATCTAAACGTTCATATGTTCCTTTTGAACTCTTAATCAATAGAACAGTGACAGACAGGAAAGCAGTTTATCCACATTGCTAACCTCTGACAAGAGATACGTAAATAACACCAAATAACTACCAGCAATACACCTGCATATCAAAGCTTTAGTCTATTTATAAGGAATGACCCTCACTACTAGTGTATTTTCCTATAATATATCTTGGAAGGTCAGAGTTGGGCAATGCAATCTGCTAAACTGCTTGACTGTTTCGGGCCTAGCGTCACAACCTGTGTTTGACTAAAACCTCCTTTCAGAGAGGCCCCAGTCTGGACTGGAAGACATTTGAAGGGCAAGTCCTACATTGGCACAGCTACGTCGCTGTAACGCTTCCAATGAAGATGCTCTAAGCCAACAAGAGAACAATCTCCTGGCAGCATAATTACTGCACCTCTGTGGGCACCATTACGGACAGCGCTTAGGTTGCTGTAATTTGTGTTGCTCAGGGGTGTGTGTCTTTTTCACACCCCTGTGTGACGTAGGTTAGATCAACTTAAGTGGTGGTGTAGACCTGCCCTGAGGGCTGGAGGATCCGCCACCTGGGGAGTTTGTTAATCACCTGCACTGTTCATAGTTGTGCTTTATTTCTAGTTTGAATGTGCCTGGCTTCAGCTTCCAGCCATTGGTTCTTGTTCTGCCTTTCTCCACCAGATCCCAGAGCCCTTTAGTGCCCCGTGTCTCCCTTCCCCTTCCTTTTGACAAACTAACCAGATTGAACATTTCAGCCTGTCCCTGGACGGCATTTCCTCCAGCCCTGCAGTCAGATCTGTGCCTCTTTTCTGCACCCTCTCCTGGGCGCAGTGTCCCAGTGTTTGTCTCAGCAGCGCCGAGCACAGAGATAAAATCCTCTCCCTGCTCCCTGGCGAGGGGGTGTCTGGCAGAGCTGCTTCCCTGCCCTTTCTGTCATTCCTCCTCTTCCCCCAGTCAGTTCCTCTCCCCCTTTCTTCTGTTTTCCCGTCTCCTCTTTCCCCTCCAGGCCCCTCCCTTCTCTTCCCCTCACCCTGTCACCGAGGAGGGCAGAGCCCAGCAGCGGCACCTCCCCTCAGTCACAGCAGAGCGCACCGGGCGGGGAAGGAGACACAGAAGCACTGAGAGCCCAGCAGCCATGGCAGCATCTACTCCACCAGGCAGTGGGAAACGCAAGGCTGATGAGGATCCGGACTCCCCGGCCACAACCTCTTTAGCCGGGAGCGGGCTGGAGGAGGCCATTTGTCGCATCTGTACAGAACATCTGACAGTGCCGGTGACTATCGAGTGCGGGCACAACTTCTGCCGGGCCTGCATCGCCCAGCGCCGGGAGGCAGAGGAGACACCCTCCTGTCCGCGGTGCGGGGAAACGGTCCCGGAACGAGACCTCAGGAACAACAGGCACCTGCGCCGCTTAGTACAAACCACCCAACACGTGGGGCTGAACCCCGGGAAGAGGAGAAGGGCGGCGGGGAATGTGTGTGCGGAGCAGGGGAAGGAGCTCGCCTGGCTCTGGAAGGAGGATGCCGCATCCCTGTGCGCGGACTGCGAAGTCTCCCCGGCGCCCCGCTCTCAGGCTGGGATCCCCACGGCACAGGCTGCACCAGCCCCAGGTCGGGGATGAGCCGCGATGACCCATTGTCCGCTCGGTCTGGCTGCAGGGATCTAACTCCGGCCGGGTCCGGGCTGCTCGGTGGCTACCGAGGGTCTCCAGCGCGGGGCTGATGTTTGTATTTGTTACCCCCCCTCCGCCATTCTCGTAGCAACACTTGAGCTGGGGGCGGCTTCCCGGGCAGGAGCCGGAGAAGCTGAGTCCGGGGCAGGCAGCGGCCGGTGCGGTGCCAAACTGTGCCCGGCAGCGTGTGACCGGCTCCGCCTCCGGCTCGGAGCTTTCGCTGCCTCTGCTGCTGCCGCCTCTTCCCAGCCTCTTCTCCCCGCGGCTCCCCCGCCCCGACCTCCCGCCGCTGCTGCTGCTGCTTCGCTTCGCGCCGGGTCCGGCAGCCCCTGCTCCGCTTCCTCCTCCCTCCGGGCTGGTTTCTTCCCTGCTCTCTGTCTTCCCCTTTCTTCTCCGTCCTTCCTCTCTTCTTCCCTCGCTTTTCTCCCCGCCCTTTCCTTCTTTCCTCCCTTGCTTTTTTCCCCCTCTTTTGTCCCTCCCCTCCCCTCCCCTCCTGTCTTCTCCCCCCCACTGATCGGTGCTGCCTTCAAGGGGGGTTTCCCTGTGT
The DNA here is from genome assembly GCF_026122565.2 of Emydura macquarii macquarii. Classification (NCBI taxonomy): domain Eukaryota; kingdom Metazoa; phylum Chordata; order Testudines; family Chelidae; genus Emydura; species Emydura macquarii. The sequence continues at coordinate 68,554 of NW_027133478.1, forward strand.
CCTCTCCCCCCCCCCCCCAGTCAGTCAGTGCAGCCCGAGGAGCAGAGACACCCGGGAGCTGATTCTTGGGTTACTTTTGTTCCCCCCATTGCCCCGTTAGAGAAAGTCCCGAGTCCTCCCCCCCCCCCCGACTGCGGGGTCCCCCTGGCTAATTTCCTTGCAGCAGACTAAGGGGGGGGGGGTTAGTCCAAGCCAGGCAAGCCCAGCCTGGCTAGTGAGTGAGCCCCAGAGCGGCCGGCGAGCGGAGCGGGCCGCGGTGTCCCCCGGTCTCAGGCTGCCCCGGCCGCTGCCCATCGGGCTTTCACGCCGGCGGCCGGAGCCGGTCCGCGGGACGCCGCCGGGTGCAGCAGCGGCGCTAACCGCCCCCGATGAGCCTGCCCTAGGGGCGCCCCAAGGCGACGGGCGAAGCGGGGCTGCCTCGCCCTGCGGCGGGAGGAGGATGCTGCTGCGGCAGGGCGGCCCGGCCGGCGCCCCCCGCCAGGCTGGTGCCCAGGGCCTGGCTGCGGAGCTGCTGGTGTCGGTGTGTGACTCCGGGCTGGGAAGAGGGTTTGTGCCTGTAAGTGCGGCGCACCCCCGGGCAATGGGCACTGGGGGGTTTCACACGGTTTTATGACATCATCGAATATTATTGCTCGTTTCCTATTCCTCCTTTCAGGGGGAGGCGAACACACCGAGCAGGTACCGGGCGTGCCTTTGCCTTGTTCATTTCCCGCACACCCCGTTAGCTGCGCTGCAGAATTACCGCGCGAACAGCCGAGCTGAAAGATGACGAGAATGTCTTCTCTGCAGGAGTGAAGATGGGATGTGCAGGGGCAGGAGCCATTTCTACTGGACGGCAGGAGCTCGGAGATAATGACCCGGATCTCACATTCAGCAGTGCCTACCCCAGCGCCCAGAACTCGTGAGTCAGCTCCAAACACATGACAAGCCTGGCTTACAAACATCACACGATGTTCAACACACACAATTGTGCCACCTCAGTTTTGAACTTTTAAGGAAATTCCAGCCAGCCCATTCCCCACTGCCTGCCTCCACAATGTGTGTGTGGCCTTTCAGGATGCAGGTCTGGTCTTAAGAACAGGCATAGAAATGGGAGCATCTCCTGGAGTTGGGTATTTGCTCAAATGGTGGAGGTGTTGGTAGCTCTCCAGGTTTGTGTTCAGACTGCACAGGTGGGGCTGGTCACAGGTCTTCATGTGTAAAGGCCTAGGCTGAGATCATGAGATTAGAGGCAGGATGGTCCAGTGGTTACAGCAGTAGCCTGCTGTGCACAGATGTCCTGCAGGACGTTGTGTGAGTTACTTAGGGACAAATTATTAAAACTGTTTAGGTGCCTAAAGATGCAGATTAGCACCTAGTGGGATTTTCAGATGTGCCACATGCCATTGATTTCAATAGGAGTTAGGCACCTAGTTGCTTTTGAAAATCCTAATAGGCACCTATCTGAATCTTTGGGTGCCTCAATCTGTTTAGAAAACCTGTCCCTCTGTGACTCCGGTCCCCATCTGTACAATGTGGATAATAGTAGGACTCTACCTCACAGAGGGGTTGTGAGCATTGGTTCTAACTAGGGAGCTAGATAACTGACAGGCAGATTTCCACATTTTCTGTGATGACCTAGATAAACCCCGACTGGACTGAAGTAGCTCTGGGTGAAATGTTCGTCCATTTGGAAGGCAGCATGAGACTTAGACCCAGCTGAGAACCTGCTTATATCCCATTTTGAGACTCTATATGGGACGTAAGGGCCTAGGCCTTGTGCTGGTCCCTGTGAAGAGGAGAAGTCCATCCTTTCTGAATGATTCTGCAGTGAAAGAGAGCTCTAGATGCCGTGGGGCACTCAGAAAGTTGTTCTTTTTCCCATGACTAAACTTTTGTGTCCTGCTCTAAGCATGACAGAGTGCTCGCCAGCCGCAAATGTCACAAGTAAGGACACGATTCTGTCACGGAGGGCAGGGAGTAACAGCAGCCAGTCCTTGGGGCTGCCGGAGCAGCGTTCCCCGGGACTGCTGGAGCAGCAGCTCCCACCGGCAGTCAGCCCCCGGCCTTGCTCCGAGTGTTAGTCCACCCCCTTCCCTCAGGATATTTTTAGTAAAACTCAGGGAAAGGCTGTGGGCTTCCCTGAATTTTTGTTTATTGCCCATGATCAGTCCCTGACTTTTACCAAAAATACCCCTGACAGAATCTTAACCTTTGTCACAAGCAGTCGTCCTGCCGGCTCTCAGGCGATTCCCTGTAATGCCACTTGTGCTCACCAGCTGACATCACTTTGTGACTAATGTTCCCAAGTTGTGCGTACACCGCAGAATCCCTTGTCTTGGGCACTCAGCTAGGCCCATAAATGAATTGCTCTGTCACACTCCTGAGTGGGTCACTCTCAAACCCTCCTGTCCAAGCTTGTCTAAGTATTGTCTAAGGTATATTAAGTACTTCAGTATATAAAGGTGACAGTCCTGCTATAGTTCAGTTTTAGATCAAGATTCTGTTTAAAGCTGGTCTTTCCCAAGTGCTGTAAAATCTGCACAGTTATTTGGATTGCCCCGAAATTAGGTGTGGCTCATGGGGGCATAGGTTTCTATTACTGGTCCTAATTTGGGGCCATTTGACCAAGGGGTTGCTGAGATACAGCCCTCCCTCCAAAAATCCAGCTGTTCTTAAAGTTGACAGATCTTGGCAACCAATTGTTCCTCACAGCTAGTGTGGAAGAAAATAAAGCTTCACTCTGAGTTTAGTTAGTTGAGGCTCATCAGAGACACTTTTATTAAGTACAAGCAATTGCAGAGAGAGAGAGTTAACTGATAGAATTTCCTCTGGTCAGTAAAGGGTCTCTCTGCCTGCAGGCAGACACAGCATGTATTTATAGCAGTGTTCGGTTACAGAAACATTCACTTTCTTATCAGCCAAGGTTACAGACACATACAAACCTGCAATTCAAGCATTTAGCGCTTTAAAGAGAGACATTTCTTAGCACATTCTTGCTCTTTGTTCTGCCCCCTCCCTTACCATAAGACATACTTTTCTTAACCAAAGTTTATGGCCTGCACAATTTACTTCAACACTAGGGATCAAACTAGGGCTCAATTGATCGCATCAGGGTCTCCAAAGCTCAGGGACTGAACAGGGCGTGTGGTCATCCACCAGCCCTATGCTGAAAATCAAATCAATTTTTGTAGAAAGGGTTTTGCTCCTCAAGTTTAGCTCATCAATTGTCTCCTGTGCTAATGACGAGCTAAAGGGATTACACTGAAGAGATGCAGACAGAGAGGCTAACTACCTGGACAAATAACTCTTCTTTTAAAGCACTTGGGTGGCTCTGAGGGAAAGTCGCAGTCATTGAATAGGAGCCCTGACCTAGGCGGTGTGGCTTTAAATCCAAACCGAGGTACAGGCCTTTTGCTCCAATCTGCCCCTTCAAAGGGGTTCTGGTTTTTGGGAAATGTAATCTGAGCACAGCAGAATAATGCAAAGGCATTTACACTATTTTTAGCAGAAAATAAACAACACAAACAAATGGGCACTAGGAAGGGAGGGTGTTTGGTGTGGAGGAGTAGGTGGGACTATAGGGAGAGGGGTTAGGGGCTCCGGTGATGGGGCGGGGGAATGGGACATAGTGAAGGGAAAGATGGGCATCAGTGACAGGTGGGCTGAAGAAGAATAGGGGCAGGGGCACCTGTCACTCCCCATTCCCCTCCTGTGTGTGTGTGCGATGATCTGGGGACCCCCAGCCCAGCTACTGGGGTGTGACTCACCCTTCCTTGTTCTCTCATGCAAGCCAGCTCCTGGAGGGGGGCCTTCCCTCTCTGGGGAATCTGAGCCCCCTTTCTAGCCTCCTGCATAGGCAGGGATGTGGGTGTCCCTTCCCTGCCCCTCCCCAGTGATTCCTGAGCCCATCTTCCTTACTTTGTGAGTGTCGGCATGTGGGGCCCCCTACATCTTTATGGGTGTCTGACTCCCCCAAATCCCCTCATGTGAGCCAACTTCCAAGGGAACTTGCATTTCTGGGGGTGTCTGAGCCCTCCTCCCTCCCTCTCCCCCGTCTGTGTGCCAGGGTCTGGGGAAGCTCTGCCCCTCTGGGTGGGGAGCTGAGAAATTCTATGCTCAGAGCATGACCCAAGAACAATTGCTGAGAGTGGGGTGAGGAGCTGAGAATGGGCAGGCTTGGCCGGTATCAGAAACACTCCCGCACTGGGGCGGGGATGGGAACCGCCACTGAGGTGAACGGAGCAGTCCTCATGTCCCAGAGCTATTGTGTCAGGCTGTGTTTGTTCACCTGCGTGGGGAGAACAGAACATCTCACTGGGCCTCTGGACATTTCTGGGAGCCTGGAACTTTGAAACCTGCCATGGGCAGAACTCTGAGAAGGAAAAGGGAACACCTGCCTCTGCCAAGGTGTTTGATGATGATGATGATTGTGGAGCAATGTCACCTGTGCACAGCAGAATATTCAGAAGGTGCTGAAATTATTTTTGAAAAGAAAATTCATGGCAGATGTGAAGGCTCCCTGGGAGGGGAGGTGCTCTGGGTGCAAGAGGAGTGGGAATAGTGGAGGAGGGTTTGGGTCTGCAGTGAGGGATGGGGGTATTATGGGGAGGGAGATAAATGGGAACGGATGGTAAGGCAGGGAAAAGGGGCTGGGGGCTCAGGTAAGAGGGAGGGGTCGGGATTACAGGGGAGCAGGAGAAGACGTAAAGGGTTGCAGAATGTGAGAGGTTGCAGAGGATGTCGGAGGTTATGGGGTGAGGGCACCTGTCAGCCATGAATTCTCCCCTTCTGTGTGTGCACTGAGATGTGGGAGACCCTGCTCCTCTCGGGGTGTCTGAGCCCCTTTCCCTGCCCCTCCATGTGCGCTGGGATCAGGGGGAGGGATGAAGCTGGCACAAACTGAAACATCTGAAATCCGGAAAATGCAGAGTTAAGCTACACGTCACCCCTGTGTGCGGCACAGGAGCCTGGTTCGGAGGCGGGTGCACTGGGTGGGCCTGGGGCATGGCTAGGGAAGCCTGGCTGAAGCTGGGGCAGGAGGCCCAGGTAGGGGTGGGTAATGGGAGTGTCGTGGAAAAGAATCACACTGCTACATTTTAGAGTTGGATCGGGTGCAGCTTTAATTGTGACACACACAATCACATAACCATAGCTATGGGGAATACTATAGCCATAGGGAAAACCCAGGTGGCATAGGGAAGTCAAGCAGCATGTCTGGATGCTGGGCAAATGTACTTCACCTGGATACCGGATACAAAAGACTTATATAGGGGTTGCTTAGGTTCATTTACATGTTGATCGTATAGTGGAATTTGATTAACAGTTTATACTTAACAGGAAAGACAATCACAATGCACAGTGGGGCACACCAGATGCCCTCACAGAAACGCCCAATGAGTCACTTGAGTATACCATGTAGTTTTCAGGGACCCTGGTTAACTCCCGAAGATGGGTGGTGACACAATACTTCTTCAAAAGCTACTTTGTATGGAGTGAGTTTCTATGGGGCCGGTAAGACAAAGGGGCAGGTACTGGTACTTATCAAAACAGGTGAAGTCTGTTCACAGACTTCAGTAAGGTTTAAGGCTCATAACAGAGAACTTGCCTCTCGGGTGTGGTTCAGGGACCTCTTGTGGGATTTTAACATCTTTATCCTAATTTCAGTTGAGGCATTCTGTGAATGGTTTAGCCTGGGGCTTCTAGTTCAGTTTCAGGCTACAACTTCAGGCCAGGCCTTCTATGAGCAGTTTCAGACCAGGCATTCTAGTAATCAATTTTATGATTAATTCTTTGATTCCACAGGAGTGAGGGGCCCAGCTCACTGCTCAGCTCTGGCTACATGAGCAATGTTGCATACAGCCCCCTGTAAGCTGCTGGCTGTGATACGTGTAGGCAGCAGCCCAGGGCAAGAGAGCAAGGAACAACTTCTTACTTGTTAATGGCTTCTGCAGGGCCAACATCTGGCATGATAGGATGGGAAGGGGAGGGGAGCTAGCAATGTCAGTGTGTGTGTGTGGGGGGGGCATAGACACATTCAAGCTCATGTTACATGGCCTCATGGTCTCCTTATTGGTGGGTTCACACAAGCAGGCAGAGCCCTCAGAATGATGGCCCAGCCCCACGCTCAGTAAGCAGAGCATGTATTTTATTACTGGAAGAGGGTGGAGCCTCCAGCTGCTGCTACCAAAGAGTTTTGCTTTTCCTCCCAGGCAGCAAACGCACCCACACCCTGAACTCAGCGTTACTTCCTGAGCCAGTTACTTCCCCCTGCCTGGGAAGAGCCAGACCCTGTAGGGGCTGTCTGTGGATGCACCACTTGTACAGACCCAGCCAGCACAGGAATTTGCTCACTCTAGAAGCAAGATGCAAATATTGAAGGATGATATGAGTGTAGTTAGCTCTTGCAACAACTGGCCAATCTCTAACTCACTGGATCCTGAGCTAAAAATAGAGAAAAACCAAGGAAAGGAGAGAGGCAGAGCAAACCAACACAATAAAAATGAAGACAAAGAGTACACATGAGGTGCAGTTTTTTAATAGTGTGGATAATTAACCATTGGAACAACCGGCCAGAGACATGTTGAACTTTCTGTCCTGTGGAGTCTTTAAATGAATATGGGATGTCACTTTCTGAAACATCTGTTGTACCTACCACAGATTGTGGGCTGGACGCAGGAATTACTGGGTAAAATTCTCTGGCCTGTGTTATGCAGGAGTTCAGACTAGATGATCAGAATCGTCCCTCCTGCCCTTCACATCTGTCCGTGTACAGCAAATCTTTTAGAAAGGCAGCCAAGGCAATCTAAAGATGCTAAGTGATGACAAATGCTGCCATTTCCCTTGGGAAGCTGTTCCAATGGTTTGTTCCCCTCACTGTTCAAATGTCATCTGATTTCCAGTTAGAGAATAATTCATTAAGTGAAACTGGTCACTGCAACTCTTACATTCCCGCAGCCTTGGCCTCTGCCCATCCTTTGAGAAAGCTACTGGAAGAAGCGGTTTGTCACATCTGTACGGATTATTTCAACGATCCAGTGAGCACAGACTGTGGACACAACTTCTGCCGAGTTTGTATCACTGAGCACTATGAGAAATCGGAAATGGAACCAGAGGGAGTTTGCTATCCACAATGCAGGAAAAAATTGAAGAAAGAGAAATTTCAGACCAACAGGCAGCTTGCCAGCATGGTGGAAAATATCCAGCAACTCGGAATAAAACCTGAAAACCGAAAAGAGCAGCTAGTCTGCAGGGAGCACGAGGACAAAGTCAAGCTGTTCTGTGAAGATGATGGTGAGGTGATCTGTCTGGTTTGTGATAAAACCCAGGAGCACAGATCTCATGCTCAGGTACCCATCGAGGAGGCAGCTCAGAAATACAAGGTAGGAAACATTATTTATTTCTAAACATTCAGGAGAAATTAAATCACTGCAGGAGAAGTTTAATTTTAAAATGACATGGAGTTTAGCAATGACGGGTAGGAGTCTCCTAAATCTATGGGGTGAAATCCTGGCCCCATCGAAGTCAGTGGAAAACTCCCAGGCCTGGAGCCAAAATGGTACATAGGAACGTAAGTCCCAGTTTGAGGTGCCACTGCAATACACAGCCCCTTTCATCATCCAAGTGGAACAGCTTCACCAGGAGAGACTGAGGGAGCCCCACATAGCCCGGTGGTTAGATCCTCTCCTGAGAGGTAGGATAGGAACACGGATCTCCTTTCTCAGCATCAGGCAGAGGGGGGGATTGAACCTGGCTCTCCCACCTCCCAGGGGAGAGCTCTGACTGCTGGGCTAAAAGTTAGAAAGGGGGTGGCTCCGCCTCCTTCTCCTCCAGCGGTTTTATGCGAAGTGAGGCAGGTTCATAGCTCATAGCTTGAGTGTCTGACCACCTGACTCCAGGAGCTGGGTTCCTGGCTGGGGTCGCTGGCTGAGACAGGCACCTCCCTCAGCATCTCCCATTGGCTGGCTTAGGCAGCTCCCGGCCTGGCCTGCTGGTGTTTGTGGGTCACAGTCTAAGGTGTCTGTCTCTCCCCATGCTTTGTACAGGGAGCCTAGCCCCTAACTCAGGCTTTGTGGGTCTCAGGGCTGTTCCAGAGATAATTTAAGTGCTTAAAAGTCAGTTACTGCAGTGCTGAGTGTCACATGCCTAAGTGCCTCGTGGATCCAGCCCCAGTGGCGTCAATGGGACCAGGATTTCACCTGCCGAATGTATCAATATGTCTCTGACTTGAAACTCTGCACAGCAGCCCCCAGCCCCTGCAGGCATCTACAAACACTGACTGTTGTTTTCACTCCCTCATGGTCACTTGTTACAAGAACTGAAAGCAGTGATCATGCTTTGTACTCGCGCCCAGCGCTGCTTCCCATCCCGGGCTGTCGGAGCGCCACACAGACACCAGTGGGTCTAGCCATAGAGCCCTGCCCTCTACGCCCTGTTTGCACAGGGGGATCTGAGCATAGAGGGTGACGTGCCCAGTTCTGCCCTCACTGAGGTCAGTGGGAGTTTATCCACCAGGCTGAAGGGGGCATGCTCTGTGTGAGTTGCCCAAGATCCACACGAGGCGTTTGTTTGCCCACGGTTGGTTCAGACAGAGCTGCTGAACCAGCAGAGCCAGGCTGAAAGCCAGTGTGATGCTGATGCTCTAGTGCCATGTGCTGGAACAAAAAGTGTGTCAAGTGGGGGTTCCCAGAGCTGGGGAAGGGAACCCAGGTCCCAGCCATGCACCTTGGCACAAACACGATCCCTCCCTCCTAGCAGGGTCGCAGTTAGCCACGGAACAAGTACCACATGTATCAATAGCACAACACCTTTCTGTAACCCAGACAGAGCCTGGCTGTTTGGGGAGCCAATACGACAGCTCTGCAGAGAGCCCCGGGGTCACTCAAATCAGCTCTGTCCATGGCAAGGCTGGGTGCAGAACCATGGTCCCCTCACGGCCGGCCTGGGCTTGGCCACAAAACCTCCTGCCACCCATGGGTGAGGAATCCCCAGAGCTCTGACTCACTGCAAGAGGACTGGAAAGTAAGTGTCTGCAGTTTGGGTTAATCTCTCATTTTATTGAAGTATTTTTAAAAATGTACAAGAAAATCATGATAAAAACAGACAACACTAGCATAGCGTTAAAACAAACAAACAAATAAACCCTGTTTCTGATTATAATCAGACTTTATTTCCATAAAATGTTCAGCTTGAGGAATATGGTGGGAAATGGAAGGGTAAAAATGAACAAATCTACATGACACTTAACAGCAATGGGCTGATTTACACTGAATCTAAATGCAAAGGAGGCCCAGATAAATACATATTTTATTTATCTGTATTTCTAGTGCAGAAGCCTCGTGTGGATCAAGCCCACTAGTTCTAGAAACACATAGGAAGATACAGACCCAGACTTTTCGCTGTCTCACACCTTGTGTCAGCATTCGCATCAGGGCAAAACCCGTGTAAATGTTGCCATTCTGATTTGGTCGATTTGACATGGACTGTGCTCACTGGGACAGCCCTGCTCTCACTCACACCAGTTCTACACTACTACAGCCCCATTAGCATTGATAGGGTTACTCCTGATTTACACTGGGTCAATCATGAGAGGGGAACCGGCCCCAGTGAGTCTAACGGAGTTACACATTTTTCAGGGGCAGCCTTTCTGCACCCTGCTGAAGGCTGAAACCCCATTTCAGTGTAAAGCTGACATTTACAGTGCTCTAAAATCCACAGATATACTCAGCTTGGCTTGACAATCGCTGTGTTTGTTGATGGACCAGTGCAGAATATGTGGGGCAAATGTAGGGGCATTTGGTGAAGGGGTTCTAGAGTCTCCATCCCCCACCCCCATACGATGATGTGTTTTTAGTTGCTAATTCTGTCCCACCTTGTCTTTTATGGACGTTTTGCATTTCCTGACGAATATCTAGTGTAAGGAAAGGACGGGGGGTGAGATGGGGTGGGGCTGTTTTTCCCCAAACATGAGTTTTGGGTTTATTGTCTCATGTGAGGGCAGAGTGAAGGATGCAATTGTTACTTGAGGGTGACTCGGGCCCAGATCCACACAGGGAGTTAAGTGTTACAACACCAAAGCTGTAGGCACCTTGGAAATCGCTGGCTTAGGGGCCTCAGCTCCCTATACAATGACTGGGGGCAGGATGGTGCCTCTCTTACAGCTTTTAGCCCAGTGGTTAGAGCATTCACTTGGGAGGTGGGAGAGCCAGGGTAATTCTCCCCTAGGCCTGAGGGGCAGGAAGGATTTGAACAGAGGAATCTCATGCCCAGTCTCAGGACAGTCATCTGAGGGGGTGGAGAGAAGCTCAGTCTCTCCTGTTGAAACTGTTCCAGGTTGTGTAAATACTCATATAGTCAGTGGGCCAGAGAGCAAGCGAGGATGGCTCTATCGTCCTGCGGGTCAGGTACCCACCTAGGAAGTGGGAGACCCAGAATCCAGCCCCCCTGCTTCACAGACTATTTAATTCTTTACCCAGAAGTAAGTTATGGGCTTAATGCAGGACCCCCTTGGTGTAATTTTCTGGCCTGTGACATGCAGGGGGTCAGGTTAGATGATCACAATGGTCCCTTCTGGCCTTTAAATATGAATCTGTAAATTTTTGTTCACATCTCATGTACTTCACCCAAAATGGCCTGAGACACTTGATAGTTCTGCTGATATTTATGGTTTTGTTTTGTTTTGTTATTAACTAAAGGAAAAAGTAAATCATCACAGACAGCGAATCTTGTCGGAATTTGAGAAACTAGAACGGTATCTGAGTGAGAAAAAGAAACTCTTTCTCCAGAGACTGGGGGAGGAGGAGATGGAGACTTTGAAGAAATTAAATGAAAATGTTACCAAACTCCCCCAGCAAAGCTCCTTGCTGCAACAGCTGATGGCAGAGATAGAGGAGAAGTGTCAGCAACCGGCCGCTGAGCTGCTGAAGGTGAGTTACACAAAGTTCCCCTTTTGTTTGGATTTTCCACAGCCATGGAAACAAACACAGAGTGTCTCCTGCTCCCCCAGAACTATTGTTATTATTTACTGATTTATTATTGACTTATAGAGCACCACAGCTTTACAGAGTATTTCACAGTATTATGAGTAATATTTAGGCCAAAATTTGGCTCCCTAAACTTAGGACCTAAGGGTAGAATGATCAAAGGCGCCTAAGTGACTTAGAAGCCTCCATCCCATTTTCAAGAGTGATTTAGGGCCAGATTTTCAGAGGTATTTAGGTGCCTAGAGATGCAGATCAGCACCTCCTGGGGTTTTCAAAAGCATCAAACAGGTTAGGCACCTAACTCCCATTGACTGGTTTTAAGGTTTCTCTCAGGGTAGCAGCCACCATGTGCTGGATGCTTTCCAGTACCCAGAAAGACACAGCCCTGCCCCTACAAGATTTGCCAGTCAACCTTCCTCGGCTCTTACTTGGTGCCCATCACCGTGGTATCAGAGCGCCTCCCAACATTATCAAGGGCAGGCATCAGATAAAGATGTCTCTGCCCACAGTCAGCAGTTAGAAAACACATTTTCACAGTAAGGTCAGCACATTTTATCCAGTATTTGAGGCCTCTAGAGACCAGTTTTACCGTCACTTTTTCCAGTACAGTTGCTGTTTAACACCTGTGTAAGCACGATTAGACAGTGGCTTTTTCTAATCTTGTGATTTATTTTGGCAGCTCAGCTGACAGTGTCTGGAAAATCTGCACAATATTTTTCTCAAAATAAAATTTCTCTTACTTTTGTTTTCAAATAGTTAATGCACCATTTAGTAACTCAGTGTGCCCCGTTGTACCATTAGTGACTGGTGAGTCGTACCCATGTCTGCATTTCTCTGGGGCTGGCGTTGTGCCTCAGCGCCACTGTATTCATACGCCAGTTCAGTTATTATCACCTAATTATAAGAAGTCCTCAGTCAGATCTGCAGGTGTTTTTCATTCTGTAAAGTCTCAGGAAAAAGGGAAAATTAACCAGATGTTCTGTGAAAACAGAACAGATAAACTGTTCAACACTAACACTAACTTTTTCTCGTTAGGATGTAAAGGGCACACTGGCCTTATCAGTTTACCACTTATCAAGCCCATTGCAGTAGGACCAGTGCTGAGTGTCTAGGGGATTTTGTTCTCTTTAGGAGTGATCAGGTGAGGCTGCAGGAACCAGAGCTCATTGCTGCTGAACTAAAGGGTGCGTATAGAGTCCCTGGCCTGATGGAAATGCTGAGGCAATTCACAGGTAAGTTAA
>NW_027133479.1:0-8339 GCF_026122565.2 Emydura macquarii macquarii
TACTGTGAGGAAGGAGATCTGCTCCAGTCATTAGAGGGAAAAAGATGTCCATAACTCTGAATCATGTGTTTCCATAGCTGTTTTTGAAGACAGGTTTGATAAATCTTGGTTCCTGGTTGTATATTTGCATACAATAATAAAGTATTGACAGTTAGAAGAAAACCTCTTTCTTGCTATAGTAGCAAAACAGAAACTTGGACGAATGAGGCTAAAGAATGGGATAAAGTAATACCAGGGAACAAAATTATTGTAAGAACACAATGGGTCGGCTGCTGGGGGGACTGGCGCTGTACATGAAAGAAAACATGTCACCCAATGAAGGAAAACTTGCAAGTGAACCAAATATAAAATGGAAAGTCTCTGGATCATAACTCCACGCTTCATTATTAGCGATATAGCAGTAGGGCTATACTCCCACCCACCTGACCAGGATGGTGATAGGGACAGTGAAATGGTATGGGAGATTACAGAGATTATAAAAATAAAGAACTGAACAAAATGGTGGATTTCAACTAGCCCCATATTGAGTGAGTAGGTCATCTCAGGGTGGGATGCAGAGATAAAATTTCCAGAAACTGTAAATGTAAGCGTCTTGTGGCAGCTAGTTCTGGAACACACAAGAGGGGAGGAAATCTTTGCTTTAGTGGTAAGTGGAGCATGGATATGGTACAGGAGGTGAATATAGACGAACTGCTGGGTAATAGTGCCCAGAGCATCATAAAATGAAACACCCATGTGGGGATCAAGGTAAATACATACCACAAATGAAAACACACAGAAAGAAAAGGAAAAAGTCACACAGTAGCAAAACAAAGTTAAAAGAACTGAAATCCTATTGAGGAAAATGGGAGTTTAAATGGTGGCAAGTGACGTGTAAAAATAGAATTGGGAAGGAGAAATAGAAATCTGAAGAACAGGTAAACTGAAAAGAGAACAAAGGAAAAAAATTAAAAAGTTTATCAGAAGCAGGAAGAGTTTTGTGGCAGTAATGCGGGGGTCACAGGTTTTGTCTGGTTTTGGCATCGGGCATCTTGCGTGACAGAAACAGACAGGACAGAAACTGTGGCAGTAATGGGGGTGTCACAGGTTTCCTCATCTGGCATCTTAAATGCCAGAAACACAGACGGGTCACCAAATCTGTCTGCCTACAGTTTGCGGCACAACACCGGCTCCGTCTTGCCTCCCCCCTGCTGTCTCTCTGGATCCAGTTTAGCTCCCAGCTCATTTGCCTAGCTCCGAGCCAAGCCCCCATCCCGCCTTGCGCGCTGCCTGCCCCCAGCCGCGGGGATTAAACCCCACAGAGAAATTGCCCTTGAAGGCAGCACCAAACAGTCGGGGTGGGGCGGAGAAGCGACTCTGTGGTTTGCTGGCCCCATCCCAGGCCGGGTGCGGTGGGCGCTGGGTCAGTGGCGAGGTGCGTGTGTAACAGGCAGGGCATTATTGTAACTGGACAGCATTTTATACCCCGCAGGGCAGGGCAGTGACAGGCCGAGGGGCCGGGCAGGAGAAATGGGCTCCCTGCGTGTGCCCAGGGGACTCGTCCTGGGGGAGCTGCTGCACTTTCTCTCTCCTGCTCCCTCTGCCCGGGGCAGGTGATGAACAGGCTGGGAAAAAATTGCTGTTGATGATCAAACTGTGCAGCTCGGTACCGTGGGAGAAGAGCTGCGAGAGACCTTTAATAAAGTGACAATCCAGAGATTAGACTTTGGAGCTGGGCTGGTTACAGACGGGCTAGGAAACCCGTGGTAAAAGCAGGGCTGGTTTGTTGTTTGAAGGATATTTAGTTTCCATATTTTGACATGTGATTTTGCCAGTGTGCAATGCAGTGCTTTACACGGTGTTTAGTTTTGGAACCTCAACGTTTCCTGTCATGAAATAATTGTCTGTGCCCCCACCCCATGACTTTGTGCCACTGTGAAAATTTAAATTGATCAGAAAAATGCTTAAAAATCCACATCAATGTTCTCTATTGACAATATAAAGAGATAAAAATGGAATTCTGCCAAGCCTGGTTATGAGACAAAATAGGGACTGTTGGGCAATTCCAATTGAAATGAGGTAGCAGTTACGCACCCGCTAATTGTCCCACTGATCTGCTAATACCTAGAGAACTGATCAGATGGGGGTGTGTAGTTAATTACCTTTGATTGATGGATCAGTTCGCTTATTGCCGAACTGATTGAAATGACATTTCACATCGCTTTCGCTAAGGTGTGGTGGATGTTATCAAATCCATTTTGATGGCTTTTATTCTGCTTCCCCAAAAGCCTGGTCTGAGCCACTCCCCTGTAATTTGACAAGGTGGCAAATTCCAATCTGATGAAAGGGAATATGTTTTTGTACAAGGTTCTACTGGTCTGTGGAACTCCCTGCCACAGGATCTCATGGATCAATCTTTTCTGAATCCTGCCAAGCTCTTGGCATTTAGAGGGATAACGGGACCATCCAGCGTTATCACAGTCAGTATTGCAAAGTAACCTGGAGTGGGAAGGGCTCTAAACCCTCCTGTGGCAAGGTACAAGCCCCAGCTTCTAACCTAGGGGGTGAGGGAGGAATCTGTCGTGGGGGCAGGTTATTCCATCACTGCCCACTACAGGGGTGTCCTGCCCCTTCCTCTGAAGCAGCTGGTGCTGGCGCCTATGGAAGATGGGGTGCTCACCTCAGATCTACTCAGCTGACAGCTCTGCTCCCCTGTCAGAAGGCTCAGCTGGGAATCTCTGTGTCTGGTGCTGCTCTCCCAGTCTCTGTCCTGCCGTGGTGCTGGGACTTCATGGGGCATCCCCCCCCAGGACAGGAAGCGGGAATGGCCCACCCGCATGTGACATTCCAGGCACTCCCATTGAACCCTAACTACCTCTTGTAAACTAAGGGGGAAGTGATCACTCCTGTCAATTCGGGATTTAGGCCCCCCTCTCTGCACATGGCGGTAACTCCATCCCAGCACATGTATCCATGGGGTTACATTTGTCAAGTGCTTTGGGATCCTTCAGATGAAAATGGCTGTACGGAAACCAGGGCAGTCCTAGCACCGGCAGCTGTAAATTACCTGTGATGTCTGGCTATGGCTGGACAGATAAAACAGCAAGGCAAGTGAGCCAGAATAACCCTGACCCTTCTCTCCACAGGCAGATCCTCGAATACAGACCAGACGGGGCTTCGACGAAAGGAAACACAACAACGAAGGTTCAGCAACCTGGAATTGGTTTGATCAGCGTTTGCTAAGGCCAGGGTGACCCTGGGGATAAAAGCAGTGTCAAGGATACCTCAGTTCGTTCAAATACAGTCACTCACAGCCTGGCTGGTTGGGGTATTCGGGCAAAACTCACAATCAAATTACATTTGAAAGGGGGTTTCTCTGATCACCCCACGGAGCCAAACTGCGCTTCAGCCGCAATCGAGGGAGCTGCTTTGAAGTTGTCCTTCAGAAGGGCTCGGCCGGCACTGCCAGACCCACTGTGAACAGGGCCTTAGTCACTGCAGGAAGGGGCTTCACGTGTGAACACGTCTCCGGCGTTGGAGTCCACGTCTCATTCCCAGACAGACAAGGTGTGGAGAGAGTCGTGTCCTGCTGAGAAGATGGAGCCAGATCCACTCCTGGGATCCCAGGAAACCCAAGTGAAACAAATGGAAACAACTCATGTGACCATCCCTCTAGAGGGTGTGAAGAACAGCGAAGCTGTTTGTGCAGGTAGAGCCGCCTCTTTGGGATCTTCTCACACCTCTCCTGTCCACGTAGAACTTGCATTGACTCAGGTGATGGCCTTTGTCTCCCTCTAGTGGCTGGGCCGTGTAAAAGACACTTAAGTCAGCCACTCCCTGCAATACACTACTTTTTCCATTTGTATTTCCCTAAAATATTTTGACCCAGGGTTTGGACCCCTTTGGAAATCTTAGACCTAGTTTGCAGACCTCCAGAGCTCTGCAGACCTCTGGTATTGAAAGCCAATGTACTACTGCCTTTAGCTCAGGCAGGAGCGGTCTGTATCTTTAGATCCAGAGATCCCTGCTTAAATCCCTACATATTCATTCCACGTCCTCCTTCAATGCTAGAATGGCTGGTCACATTTCCATCAACAACTTTTTTTTGTTCAGATATTTTCAGGGTTTCAAACGGAAACAGCAAATCTTCATTTCAGACTGAAAAAAATATTTGTTTTAGGGGCAATTTTGTGTTTGAAACTAGGAGAAGAATCAATTTTTTTATTTACAATTTTTGAGGTCTCCTCCCCCCATCTCTTCCTTTTTATATAAACATTTTTTCACTGGAAACGTTTTCATGGGGCAGGGGAAATCTCTGAAAACAGGAAGTGGGAGGGAAAGGGATGTGGGTGTGGCATGGGGTGTGGTTCAATTTGAACGTTTGTTCCAAAAAGCTGAAGTGACTTTCCTTTGATTTGGAATGAAAAATTTCCCTTCATTCTCTCAGTTTCTTGCTGTACCTGCAAAATCTCCCCTGTTTTTAAAGCAGCTCCAGCTGATGCTGTTCATCGTCGCAGGGCCCAGCCCTCCTGCTGTAGCACCAGCGTGAGCATTAACGGCTTTTTCTATGGCAGGTTTGCTATCTCGGTTGAAAGCAGGGGCACGTCGCTGGGCAGTTCCGAGTATGGGTCTCAATCTCCTCCTCATCATCCTCACCATCATCCTCATCATCCTCATTGCCCTGCCAGGTGACTCTAGAGCCCGCAGTGACCCCGTCTCGGTGCCTTACATTCAGAGCTGGAAAAACTTACAATCCCACCCGCCTTCTTCTCCCCTCCACAGCCCAGCCCTGCTGCAATAGTCACATCAGACTCTGCTGAGCCTGGGCATTTCTGTAGGGTCTCCCGCACGCCCCAGTGCCCAGCTCCCACTGGCTGTTGGCTCGTGCTTCTGTGTCACCTAAACACACCTGGTTACCCAGGGCTGTGAGTCACCGTGTTACCTCTGTCTCCAGTGGGAGGGAGTCGTACCTGTGTTCAGCTGGGTGTCAGCTCCCGAACACCACCAGTCTTTCAGCCTCTGCTCCAGGCCAGCCTGCCTTTGCCTTGCAGGTAACAATAGGTGCCCCACAGCCCCCACCTCCCTCTGCAACGTTCCCCTGTGATATCCAGCCCTGACACTGGCTACTCACAGAAATCTCAGATCCTCAGTCCACAATAGTGGGGTGTGCCCTAATTTACTAGCTTTACCTTAAACCGCTACGTGTGTATCATGCACAGCATTTGTGAGCACGTCTAGTAAAACAAGAGACGGTTTATTCAGGAAACAATAAATATTTATTTAGAATTGAGACAGCCGGATGGAAACAAATGGTAACAGCACAAAATAAAATGCAAACCTGGGTCTACACCTACCGGTTCTGTCTAATAAAGCCGCTTTCCCCACAAAGTCCAGGCTTTTGCAGAGCTGGCCGGCTTCACAGGATCCAGGATCCAAGCCTTCCTGAAAGCCACCCTGCTCCTTCCTCAGTGAAAGGATCCGGAGGATCTTTTCCCCTCCTGAGTTATATTCAAACAGAGTACAGCGCCGGCCGGTTGCATCATGCCAGAAGTTCCTATTCTACATCTGGCATCTCACCTGTACCTGCACGGGGGTAACAGCGCCATCTGGTGGCTGTTTATATCTGACATTGTTTCCATCACGGACCGAACCTGCCGTCCAGATGTCAATGTGCCTGATGTGCAGGTGTAATCAGGAGTCTCAGTGGTAGTGTCTGTGCCTGGAGTTCACTGCAGGGAGCCAAATTTGGGCCACAGCAAAGGAGATCAGGTCTGGAAACGTGGTGAAGGGGTGCTGGCCTCTCTGTGTTGTGGCGGGGGAGAGAGACACTGACTCACTGTGTGTGGCTCTGAGTGACTGACTTGTCCCCTTGGCTTCAACAAATCTCTTACCCTGCTGGTTTCTCATCCGCAGCGAAGAAATGTGAGCCGTGTCCAGCCAATCCTGTCTATCCAGTGGCCGCCTGCCCAGAGGGCTGGGTCGGGTACCTAGGGAAGTGTTACTATTTCTCAGAGGTTGAAGCAGACTGGGCCTCCAGCCAGAGCAACTGCTCTGCATACAACGCCTCGCTGGTTGGGATTGACAGTGTTCGGGAAATGGTGAGACCCAGGTTCTGGGGGGTGGGTGTGTGTGTGTGTGGCAGTGGCAGATTTATACTGGTTTTGCCCTGGGCCTGCCATGGCCCCAGATGCTGCTTGAATTTAAGGCAACATCCCAAAGCTGCTTCTACAGCAAAGAATAGCCGGAGTGCAGAATGCTCCAGGCACTGTCCGTCCTGCCTGTGCACTAGGGACTGTGTGTCAGAGTGCTGTGGGACTTATATGCTGACCTCAACCGCCAGGGAATTCCCAGTGGAGGAATCCAGTTGATTTCCAGTCCCTTTTATGTGACAGGAGCAGCATTGCCAACCCAGGCATTTAAAAATCAGCAGTCAGGTCCCCTGAAACCATGAGATTGGCTTTAAAAGAATAGCTTTGAAGGCTTTTAATTTGTTTCCTGATATCAAAAATTTTAGTGGGTCACATTTTCAAGTTTTTCTCTGCTGCCATGAGTGTTATACACTTGTGAAAGAGGAAAGTCTCTTGTAATCACCTGACTCCAGGACCTGGGGTGTTCAGAAAAGAACCAAACAGCAAGAGACTCTCAGTAAAAGTGTGGGATTTGGTAAGAATGCAGGAGTGATAAAGGTTTGGAATGCAGCTGGGAATCTGAGCCAGGTACCTGCTAAATACTGGAGCTGGTTGAAAATCAGAGTTTCCAGCCTAAGGGACATTCAGGATAAAAACGAATGTCAAAATATTAATCAGGAGAAGAAGCTGAAATTTGGATGGGTGTTGCCTTTGAGTCTGGGTTGTCATTTCTCTGTGTAGAATTCCCAGCCCTGACCACCTGCCCAGCACCCTGCATAGCAGCTCGGAGAATCCAGTGCCCACCTGCAATAGTGTGTAATGCACATTGATTTTTATTTTGGTAACAAAGGATTTCCTGAGGCGCTATAAAGGCTTCTTCAGCTATTGGATCGGCCTCCACAGAGAACCGGGCCAGCCCTGGAAATGGACCAACGGCACCGCATTTAACAACGGGTGAGTCCCTCTCAGTTCTGTTAACTCAGTGAATGCTGCAGCTCCCATTGCAAACAGAAGAGTGGCCCTGGGGTTAAGGCCCTGGGCTGTGACTTGGGGAATTTGGGTTTAGTTCCTAGCTCTGCCAGAGATTTGCTGGGCCACCTTGAGTGTACTGCTCCGGGCTGGATTCTCACTGCTCGGTGAAGCTGCTCTAATGGCTGTGTGGGTTTTTTAAATTATGTCTTTGTTGCTGTTGCAGGTTTACAATACTGGGAAGAGAAGAATGTGCTTTTATAAGCCATGACATTGTCAGTTCCAGCTGCTCCAGGGAAGGACGCTGGATCTGCAGCAAATGTGCGGAGAAAACAGAAGGCAAAGCAAAGTGGCTGTAACCTGGCTGAGGCAGGCGTTGGCCTTGTCATGGGGCTCTCCAAAGCTGCCTCAGCGAGTGGGGGACTTGATGCCAGCAGGCAGGAAGAGAGACGCTGGCGGAAGGAACAGTCGATATCTCCTCCCTGGGAGTCTCTGGCACCGTGACCCTCCCAGGCTGCAGGCAGCCCCTGCGTTTAGGTTTCATAACATTTGGAGCCTGGTGCTTAAAATCCATCCACGGCCTTTGTACTTATTTTCCCGCTGTGCCCGCATCCATGTTCCTTTTCCTGCCGAAATGCAGCTACCCCCGGCCTGAATTCACCCTTGGTGATCACACAGCCCCCGACAATGGGCAGATGGGCCGTACGCTCGGCATACGATAGCACGGGCAGGTGCAGGAGCAGCATGGTGGGACAGGCTGGCAGCAAGACCTGCTGGGAGAGGAAGCAGGTATAACAGCTCGCTCTGGCTCAGAGAGAGAAAGCTTTTGACTTGGATACTGGAAGGGGAGCAGCCGACTCTGCGGCGTCCCTCGTGTCAGAGGCCCCAGACAGGAGCCGGACAAGGGCTGTGTGGCTGGACACCGGTGATCTGCCAGGGGTGTCTGGACGTGCTGTGGGCCTCTGTCCCCATGGACTGTAGGTGGGAACCCCTGGAGCCTTGGGAAAGGACTTACCAACTCCTAGTATAAGGCGAGACGGGCTGTTTTTCAGACCCTATGGTGAGGGATCCAGGAGGGTGAAGAGATGCCTTTATTCATATTAGTTATATATAATAAAAAATATATCACAAATAAACCAGCTTTGGGAAGGGAAACTTTTTTGTTTTGTAAACTTCAAGCCCGCATGTGAATGGCTCCTCCCAGCCCATCAGGGAAACTGAGGCAGCAGCTGTATTCTGCCACAAGGGATGTGAGCGCCCCTC